>NC_086445.1:18193336-18415836 GCF_028390025.1 Pseudophryne corroboree | reverse complement strand
CACCACACCGCAGCCTAACGCTAACCCCCCTCTCCGCAGTTTAACCCTAACCCTCCCTAGTGGTGTCTAACCCTAACCCCCCCTCCCCGCAGCCTAACCCTAACCCTCCCCACCCTGCAGCCTAACGCTATCCCCCCTCCTCGTAGCCTAACCCTTCCCACCCCGCAGCCTAACCCTCCACCCACACCACCCCGCATCCTAACCCCCTTCCCCGCAGCCCAACCCTAATCCCCCTCCCCTAAAACTAACCTTCCCTTCCATGCAGCCTAACCATAACGCTCCTTGGTTGTGCCTAACCCTACCACCCCCCGCAGCTTAACCCTTCCCCCCCCCCCCCCACGCAGCCTAACTCAAACCCTCCCCCTGCAGCCTAACCTACCCCCCCTTCCCCCATGGCTTACCTCCCAGCAGTCCTGGCATACTTACGTTTGGGATCCCAGCATTCGGGATCACGGCGCTGTCATGTGAATGAACTTCCTTTGTCCTTCATAGCAGGAGGCGCACTTCTTGGAGCACATACTGTGGAAGAAACAGCATGTGATAGGTGACCGGGAGTTTCCCAATGATTATAAAACTGAATAGATCAGCAAAGTCTAATAACTCTGGACATCCTGATGAAGGACATGCACATCAGCACTTAACGTTATTAACACGAGTTTTATGGTGTCCAGCAAACCTAGGAGCGCTCTGACATTACTGTCCACTATATGAAGCTGCAGCGGGATATTTGTGGCCTACAATGTGGACACACCTATGGTCTTGATCACCTGGCCACTGTAAGCAATTAGATTCACAGTCAATAGGTGCTTTGAGGTTTGTGCGCTGAAGGAGGTCACGTGAAGGAGGTTACACTTGGCGTCAGTGTCAAGTTTTATTTTCATGGCATTGTTTGTCTCCTTATCTATTATGGTAATAAATATTTCACTCCTTTTGGCCCTGGAAAAAACGTTGTCTGAGGTGGTTTCTGGTGAAGCATCCACAGTGTGAACTCTGTGTGGTGGGCTGCTGGATTGTGCAGTGTAAGGTTGCCTTTAGCTTGAACTTGCACCAGCATGTAAAATGGTATCCGTAGTATAGAGAAGTATAGAGGAGTATCCGCAGTACAGAGAAGTATCCGCAGTCAGAAGACACAGGAGAAGGCAAGTGTCTGCGGGCTTCAGGGAGCTGTTTATACACTGGGTGCCTGGAGACAGGGGCGTAACTACTGTAGAACTTTGAAAATCTTGAAAGGGCCCCCCATTGACACAGAGAGTTCAAGAACTCACACATTTGCCCCATAGGAAAATAATAAAACACATAGGTTTCACATAAAAAAAACACGCACACGCACGCACAGGCCACCACATGAAAAACACACACACATAGGCCCCCACATGAAGAAAAACATGCACATAAGGCCCCACAAGAGAAAAACACACACAGATGTCCCCACATGAGAAATACACACACATAGGCCCCCACATGATAAAAGCACACAGGAGAAAAACACACACATAGAGCCTAATAGGAGAAAAACACACACATAGGCTCACAAATGAGCAATACACACAAATAGGCCCCCACATGAAAATAACACACACATGGGCCCCCACATGAAAAATACACACACGTTGGCCCCCACATGAGAAAAACAGACACATGGGCCACCACATGAGAAAATACACACATAGGCCTCAACATGAGAAAAACACACACATAGGGCCCCCACAGGATACAAACACACATATAGACTAGAGATGAGCGGGTTCGGTTTCTCTGAATCCGAACCCGCCCGAACTTCATGGTTTTTTTCACGGGTCCGAGCAGACTCGGATCCTCCCGCCTTGCTCGGTTAACCCGAGCGCGCCCGAACGTCATCATGACGCTGTCGGATTCTCGCGAGACTCGGATTCTATATAAGGAGCCGCGCGTCACCGCCATTTTCACACGTGCATTGAGATTGATAGGGAGAGGACGTGGCTGGCGTCCTCTCCATTTAGATTAGAAGAGAGAGAGAGAGATTGACCTGATTTACTGGAGCTTAGGAGTACTGTAGAAGTGTAGAGAGTGCAGAGTTTACTAGTGACTGACCACAGTGACCACCAGACAGTGCAGTTTTATTTAATATATCCGTTCTCTGCCTGAAAAAAACGATACACACAGTGACTCAGTCACATACCATATCTGTGTGCACTGCTCAGCCCAGTGTGCTGCATCATCTATGTATATATATCTGACTGTGCTCAGCTCACACAGCTTATAATTGTGGGGGAGACTGGGGAGCACTGCAGTGCCAGTTATAGGTTATAGCAGGAGCCAGGAGTACATATTATATTAAAATTAAACAGTGCACACTTTTGCTGCAGGAGTGCCACTGCCAGTGTGACTGACCAGTGACCTGACCACACTGACCACCAGTATAGTTAGTAGTATACTATATTGTGATTGCCTGAAAAAGTTAAACACTCGTCGTGTGACTTCACTTGTGTGGTGTTTTTTTTTTTATTCTATAAAAAACTCATTCTGCTGACAGACAGTGTCCAGCAGGTCCGTCATTATATAATATATACCTGTCCAGCTGCAGTAGTGATATATATATATTTTTTATATCATTATTTATCATCCAGTCTATACTAGCAGCAGACACAGTACGGTAGTTCACGGCTGTAGCTACCTCTGTGTCGGCACTCGGCAGTCCATCCATAATTGTATACCACCTACCCGTGGTTTTTTTTTCTTTCTTCTTTATACATACATACTACTACATCTCTTTATCAACCAGTCTATATTAGCAGCAGACACAGTACAGTACGGTAGTCCACGGCTGTAGCTACCTCTGTGTCGGCACTCGGCAGTCCATCCATAATTGTATACCACCTACCCGTGGTTTTTTTTTCTTTCTTCTTTATACATACATACTACTACATCTCTTTATCAACCAGTCTATATTAGCAGCAGACACAGTACAGTACGGTAGTCCACGGCTGTAGCTACCTCTGTGTCGGCACTCGGCAGTCCGTCCATAATTGTATACCACCTACCCGTGGTTTTTTTTTCTTTCTTCTTTATACATACATACTACTACATCTCTTTATCAACCAGTCTATATTAGCAGCAGACACAGTACAGTACGGTAGTCCACGGCTGTAGCTACCTCTGTGTCGGCACTCGGCAGTCCGTCCATAATTGTATACCACCTACCCGTGGTTTTTTTTTCTTTCTTCTTTATACATACATACTACTACATCTCTTTATCAACCAGTCTATATTAGCAGCAGACACAGTACAGTACGGTAGTCCACGGCTGTAGCTACCTCTGTGTCGGCACTCGGCAGTCCGTCCATAATTGTATACCACCTACCCGAGGTTATTTTTTCTTTCTTCTTTATACATACATACTACTACATCTCTTTATCAACCAGTCTATATTAGCAGCAGACACAGTACAGTACGGTAGTTCACGGCTGTAGCTACCTCTGTGTCGGCACTCGGCAGTCCGTCCATAATTGTATACTAGTATCCATCCATCTCCATTGTTTACCTGAGGTGCCTTTTAGTTGTGCCTATTAAAATATGGAGAACAAAAATGTTGAGGTTCCAAAATTAGGGAAAGATCAAGATCCACTTCCACCTCGTGCTGAAGCTGCTGCCACTAGTCATGGCCGAGACGATGAAATGCCAGCAACGTCGTCTGCCAAGGCCGATGCCCAATGTCATAGTACAGAGCATGTCAAATCCAAAACACCAAATATCAGTAAAAAAAGGACTCCAAAACCTAAAATAAAATTGTCGGAGGAGAAGCGTAAACTTGCCAATATGCCATTTACCACACGGAGTGGCAAGGAACGGCTGAGGCCCTGGCCTATGTTCATGGCTAGTGGTTCAGCTTCACATGAGGATGGAGGCACTCAGCCTCTCGCTAGAAAAATGAAAAGACTGAAGCTGGCAAAAGCAGTAGCACCGCAAAGAACTGTGCGTTCTTCGAAATCCCAAATCCACAAGGAGAGTCCAATTGTGTCGGTTGCGATGCCTGACCTTCCCAACAAACACTGGACGTGAAGAGCATGCGCCTTCCACCATTTGCACGCCCCCTGCAAGTGCTGGAAGGAGCACCCGCAGTCCAGTTCCTGATAGTCAGATTGAAGATGTCAGTGTTGAAGTACACCAGGATGAGGAGGATATGGGTGTTGCTGGCGCGGGGGAGGAAATTGACCAGGAGGATTCTGATGGTGAGGTGGTTTGTTTAAGTCAGGCACCCGGGGAGACACCTGTTGTCCGTGGGAGGAATATGGCCGTTGACATGCCTGGTGAAAATACCAAAAAAATCAGCTCTTCGGTGTGGAGGTATTTCAACAGAAATGCGGACAACAGGTGTCAAGCCGTGTGTTCCCTTTGTCAAGCTGTAATAAGTAGGGGTAAGGACGTTAACCACCTCGGAACATCCTCCCTTATACGTCACCTGCAGCGCATTCATAATAAGTCAGTGACAAGTTCAAAAACTTTGGGTGACAGCGGAAGCAGTCCACTGACCAGTAAATCCCTTCCTCTTGTAACCAAGCTCACGCAAACCACCCCACCAACTCCCTCAGTGTCAATTTCCTCCTTCCCCAGGAATGCCAATAGTCCTGCAGGCCATGTCACTGGCAATTCTGACGATTCCTCTCCTGCCTGGGATTCCTCCGATGCATCCTTGCGTGTAACGCCTACTGCTGCTGGCGCTGCTGTTGTTGCTGCTGGGAGTCGATGGTCATCCCAGAGGGGAAGTCGTAAGACCACTTTTACTACTTCCACCAAGCAATTGACTGTCCAACAGTCCTTTGCGAGGAAGATGAAATATCACAGCAGTCATCCTACTGCAAAGCGGATAACTGAGGCCTTGGCATCCTGGGTGGTGAGAAACGTGGTTCCGGTATCCATCATTACTGCAGAGCCAACTAGAGACTTGTTGGAGGTACTGTGTCCCCGGTACCAAATACCATCTAGGTTCCATTTCTCTAGGCAGGCGATACCGAAAATGTACACAGACCTCAGAAAAAGAGTCACCAGTGTCCTAAAAAATGCAGCTGTACCCAATGTCCACTTAACCACGGACATGTGGACAAGTGGAGCAGGGCAGGGTCAGGACTATATGACTGTGACAGCCCACTGGGTAGATGTATGGACTCCCGCCGCAAGAACAGCAGCGGCGGCACCAGTAGCAGCATCTCGCAAACGCCAACTCTTTCCTAGGCAGGCTACGCTTTGTATCACCGCTTTCCAGAATACGCACACAGCTGAAAACCTCTTACGGCAACTGAGGAAGATCATCGCGGAATGGCTTACCCCAATTGGACTCTCCTGTGGATTTGTGGCATCGGACAACGCCAGCAATATTGTGTGTGCATTAAATATGGGCAAATTCCAGCACGTCCCATGTTTTGCACATACCTTGAATTTGGTGGTGCAGAATTATTTAAAAAACGACAGGGGCGTGCAAGAGATGCTGTCGGTGGCCAGAAGAATTGCGGGACACTTTCGGCGTACAGGCACCACGTACAGAAGACTGGAGCACCACCAAAAACTACTGAACCTGCCCTGCCATCATCTGAAGCAAGAAGTGGTAACGAGGTGGAATTCAACCCTCTATATGCTTCAGAGGTTGGAGGAGCAGCAAAAGGCCATTCAAGCCTATACAATTAAGCACGATATAGGAGGTGGAATGCACCTGTCTCAAGCGCAGTGGAGAATGATTTCAACGTTGTGCAAGGTTCTGCTGCCCTTTGCCACACGTGAAGTCAGTTCAGACACTGCCAGCCTGAGTCAGGTCATTCCCCTCATCAGGCTTTTGCAGAAGAAGCTGGAGACATTGAAGGAGGAGCTAACACGGAGCGATTCCGCTAGGCATGTGGGACTTGTGGATGGAGCCCTTAATTCGCTTAACAAGGATTCACGGGTGGTCAATCTGTTGAAATCAGAGCACTACATTTTGGCCACCATGCTCGATCCTAGATTTAAAGCCTACCTTGGATCTCTCTTTCCGGCAGACACAAGTCTGCTGGGGTTGAAAGACCTGCTGGTGAGAAAATTGTCAAGTCAAGCGGAACGCGACCTGTCAACATCTCCTCCTTCACATTCTCCCGCAACTGGGGGTGCGAGGAAAAGGCTCAGAATTCCGAGCCCACCCGCTGGCGGTGATGCAGGGCAGTCTGGAGCGACTGCTGATGCTGACATCTGGTCCGGACAGAAGGACCTGACAACGATTACGGACATGTCGTCTACTGTCACTGCATATGATTCTCTCACCATTGAAAGAATGGTGGAGGATTATATGAGTGACCGCATCCAAGTAGGCACGTCACACAGTCCATACTTATACTGGCAGGAAAAAGAGGCAATTTGGAGGCCCTTGCACAAACTGGCTTTATTCTACCTAAGTTGCCCTCCCACAAGTGTGTACTCCGAAAGAGTGTTTAGTGCCGCCGCTCACCTTGTCAGCAATCGGCGTACGAGGTTACATCCAGAAAATGTGGAGAAGATGATGTTCATTAAAATGAATTATAATCAATTCCTCCGCGGAGACATTGACCAGCAGCAATTGCCTCCACAAAGTACACAGGGAGCTGAGATGGTGGATTCCAGTGGGGACGAATTGATAATCTGTGAGGAGGGGGATGTACACGGTGATATATCGGAGGATGATGATGAGGTGGACATCTTGCCTCTGTAGAGCCAGTTTGTGCAAGGAGAGATTAATTGCATCTTTTTTGGGGGGGGTCCAAACCAACCCGTCATATCAGTCACAGTCGTGTGGCAGACCCTGTCACTGAAATGATGGGTTGGTTAAAGGGTGCATGTCCTGTTTTGTTTATACAACATAAGGGTGGGTGGGAGGGCCCAAGGACAATTCCATCTTGCACCTCTTTTTTCTTTTATTTTTCTTTGCGTCATGTGCTGTTTGGGGAGGGTTTTTTGGAAGGGACATCCTGCGTGACACTGCAGTGCCACTCCTAAATGGGCCCGGTGTTTGTGTCGGCCACTAGGGTCGCTTATCTTACTCACACAGTCAGCTACCTCATTGCGCCTCTTTTTTTCTTTGCGTCATGTGCTGTTTGGGGAGGGTTTTTTGGAAGGGCCATCCTGCGTGACACTGCAGTGCCACTCCTAGATGGGCCCGGTGTTTGTGTCGGCCACTAGGGTCGCTAATCTTACTCACACAGCTACCTCATTGCGCCTCTTTTTTTCTTTGCGTCATGTGCTGTTTGGGGAGGGTTTTTTGGAAGGGACATCCTGCGTGACACTGCAGTGCCACTCCTAAATGGGCCCGGTGTTTGTGTCGGCCACTAGGGTCGCTTATCTTACTCACACAGTCAGCTACCTCATTGCGCCTCTTTTTTTCTTTGCGTCATGTGCTGTTTGGGGAGGGTTTTTTGGAAGGGCCATCCTGCGTGACACTGCAGTGCCACTCCTAGATGGGCCCGGTGTTTGTGTCGGCCACTAGGGTCGCTAATCTTACTCACACAGCTACCTCATTGCGCCTCTTTTTTTCTTTGCGTCATGTGCTGTTTGGGGAGGGTTTTTTGGAAGGGACATCCTGCGTGACACTGCAGTGCCACTCCTAAATGGGCCCGGTGTTTGTGTCGGCCACTACGGTCGCTAATCTTACTCACACAGCTACCTCATTGCGCCTCTTTTTTTCTTTGCGTCATGTGCTGTTTGGGGAGGGTTTTTTGGAAGGGACATCCTACGTGACACTGCAGTGCCACTCCTAGATGGGCCCGGTGTTTGTGTCGGCCACTAGGGTCGCTAATCTTACTCACACAGCTACCTCATTGCGCCTCTTTTTTTCTTTGCGTCATGTGCTGTTTGGTGAGGGTTTTTTGGAAGGGCCATCCTGCGTGACACTGCAGTGCCACTCCTAGATGGGCCCGGTGTTTGTGTTGGCCACTAGGGTCGCTAATCTTACTCACACAGCTACCTCATTGCGCCTCTTTTTTTCTTTGCGTCATGTGCTGTTTGGGGAGGGTTTTTTGGAAGGGACATCCTGCGTGACACTGCAGTGCCACTCCTAAATGGGCCCGGTGTTTGTGTCGGCCACTAGGGTCGCTAATCTTACTCACACAGCTACCTCATTGCGCCTCTTTTTTTCTTTGCGTCATGTGCTGTTTGGGGAGGGTTTTTTGGAAGGGACATCCTGCGTGACACTGCAGTGCCACTCCTAGATGGGCCAGGTGTTTGTGTCGGCCACTAGGGTCGCTTAGCTTAGTCATCCAGCGACCTCGGTGCAAATTTTAGGACTAAAAATAATATTGTGAGGTGTGAGGTATTCAGAATAGACTGAAAATGAGTGGAAATTATGGTTTTTGAGGTTAATAATAATATGGGATCAAAATGACCCCCAAATTCTATTATTTAAGCTGTTTTTTAGGGTTTTTTGAAAAAAACACCCGAATCCAAAACACACCCGAATCCGACAAAAAAAATTCGGTGAGGTTTTGCCAAAACGCGGTCGAACCCAAAACACGGCCGCGGAACCGAACCCAAAACCAAAACACAAAACCCGAAAAATTTCAGGCGCTCATCACTAATATAGACCCCTACTTGCTAAAAGCCCACACATAGGCCCCCCACATGAGAAAAACACACAAATAAGCCCCCACAGGAGTAAAACAAGGAGAAAAACACACAGATAGGCCCCCACAGAAGAAAAATACAGACATAGGCCCCCACAGAAGAAAACCACACAAATAGGTCCCACAGAAGAAAAACACACAAATAGGCCCCCACAGGAGAAAAACACACACATAGGCCCACACGGGAGAAAAACACAGACATAGGCCCCCACAGAAGAAAACCACACAAATAGGTCCCACAGAAGAAAAACACACAAATAGGCCCCCACAGGAGAATAACACACACATAGGCCCACACAGGAGAAAAACACACACATAGGCCCCCACATGAAAAAATAAAACCACACAGACTAGTGACAGACTCAGTAACTGACAGTAAATAAGACTGTGTGCAGGCTGTGCCTTCCTCCTGTGTCCTCTCCTCCTCTGAACAGCCGCAGTAACAGTCTGTCAGACAGAGAGGCAGGCACAAACCAGGAAGAGAGGAAGCCTGGATCAGTCAGTGGTGACCGGGAGGAGGGGAGGGAAGAGGCCAGGGATCTTCATTGTTGGACAGAGATTCCCTGGTCTCTGCGACAGGCCGCTTGCGCGTCCCCATGGGTGCTGCAAGCCATCTGATGGTGTGTGAGTGATCCAATGCTGCGTTCTAGGATGTGGGTGGGATCACTACCACAGCAGGTGGTGTCTGCGCATAATAGACGCCTCCTGCTGCATCACCATACAGCACTGTCACTGCTGCTTCCATGGAAGCTAGATAGCACCTCCATCCACATCTGAAGGAGCCCCATTGTCTGTCACTGCAGGAAGAGCAGCCGCAGACTCTGTATAATTATCCTGAGTGACTGTGTCTCCTTTCTACTTCCAGGTATAAAGAGACCGAGCTGCACATATAACGCAGGTGAGCAGCTGCTATCTCCTTACAATACTGTCACTGTCACTGGATCCTCTGCTATAGGGGGTCATTCCGAGATGTTCGCTAGCGCACGCGCGACGTACTAATCTAGCGAAGCTTTTTAGTCGCACTGCTGGCCGCAGAGTGATTGACATGAATTGGGCGTTTCAGGGTGTCAACTGACCGTTTTCAGGGAGTGTTCGGAAAAACGCAGGCGTGGCTGGGCGAACGCAGGGCGTGTTTGTGACGTCAAAACAGGAACTGAACAGTCTGAAGTGATCGCAAGCGCTGAGTAGGTCTGAAGCTACTCTGAAACTACACAAAAATATTATTTTGTAGCCGCTGTGCGATCCTTTCATTCGCACTTCTGCTAAGCTAAAATACACTCCCAGTGAGCGGCGGCATAGCGTTTGCACAGCTGCTAAAAACTGCTAGCGAGCGATCAACTCGGAATGACCCCCATTATCGCTTGCTACATGTGTCGTGCACTATGTATAGTAAACCAATCACCACATCCAGGACAACCTCTCGTCCAGCGCCCTGAGCGCTCTGCTGTAGCGTTCCCATGATTCCGATAGCCGGCCTTGGCTTCCCAGGCACATTGCCAGAGGCCACTCTTCCCATCCTGCCGGGACGCTCAGAGTATAATCTCACCCTGTGTTACTGCATTGTACTCATCCGTAGCTCATAGCGTCTCAGCTGATAACACCGGCACATGGACACGCCCCTGTCTATAAATAATGTACGTTAATTTTAATAGTAATCATACTGATGTAGAGGAATGGATGGGTTACATATGAAATCCCGGCGTTTGTGATGCCGGCAGTCAAAATACTGACTGCTGCATCCCAGGGCTGGGAATCCTCCTTCCCCACAGCCTAAACCTAACCCCCCCCACTCCCGCAGTTTAACCCTCCCCCCCAGAGGAGTCACCGGGTGTGGTGACACCAGGTGCACACCCCTGATCTCCTGCCGTGATCGCGGCAAAAAAGGGGGCGTGGTCTTACACTTAGGGAGCGTGGCTTCGCGGGGATCCCGGAATCGTCACTGTCGGCTTCTCTTCTATGACAGGAGCCAGGAGCTGTAGGAGACTCCTGTCACTGCGGAGGAGCTGACATTTGGTGTCACCCCCCCTCCAGGTGTCATTTGGTGTCACCCCCCACACCCGCCTTGTGACGCCGCTGCTTCCCCCGCAGCCTGAACCTACCACCCCCCCTCCTCCTGCGGCTTACCTCTCCTGAGTGGCGGCATTATAATCCATGTCGGGATCCCAGCGTCGGTATTCCGAGCTGTGTCGGGATTCCAGTGTTGTATTGACCACACCCCGATTGGATAAGGACTATGCTGTTACAGGAACTGACAATCTAATGGCGCAGCTAGTTCCATATGCAGACAGCTGGCAGACAGACTCCTGTAAATGAAACAAGGGAATGTGATAAGACAACAAGAGCAGCGGGCAGACTGGTACCACTGGCAGCAATTTTATGCATTTTCAGTACCAGTATTCTGAGGGGCATATTAGCAATAATAATAATAATAATAATAATAATAATAATAATAATAATAATAATAATTAATTAATTATTTAATTAATTATTATTAATTAATAATGAATTATGAATAATTCATTATTAATATGTGTTTTTATATAATAAAAAAAATGAATAATAATGAATAAAAAATGTATCGCCCAGGATCACATTGCAATGTGTGATCCAATCCCCTGAATGTATCAAGCAGCTACAGGCAGGGACAGGAGCTACTAAAGGCGCCCGTCCCTGCAATGTGCTGTGCCAACTGCCGGGGAGTCTGTGCGTGCGTGGTCAGCTAAGACCACACAAGCACAAAGGCCCCTTCTGGGGAGGGTTCCAGGAGAACCTTCTGTCGGCTACAATTGCCATGTATAGCCCATAGGCTACAATGGCTACATCAATCTTCAGATGGCGGTAGCTGCGGGGGTAAATCGAGCAGCACCGCACACACTGTAACCATTATAGATACGCCAGGAGTTTATTTGTACTAAAGTCTCTGACCCTAACTATATATTCAGCGTTTCCCGTCTGCTGATTTCCCTGTAGATTATATGTATTTTTTTTATATAAATTCTATTTTGCAGCTCCAATACCAGGAAGGTTCAGTGAAGCAGTGACGGTGCCCCTGCTGGTTGGTTTGGGTATTGCTGTCAGTTTCATGACACTGAATCTATAACTGTGGTTCCAGCTGGATAGAGATGTAGGTGGCTGCATCGCAGTGGAGGTCCCGCAGCAGTAATCCACCGAGAGGAGACATCTTCCATCTGCCTATACATAATGACATTTTCTAAATAAAGCTCATTTGTGGGAACGTATTTCCTCATCTTCCTCACAGTTGTAGTGAGAGTAAATATTCCGCATATTATAAGATAAATGTTACTAAGATTACAGCACAAAGAAAGAATGACAAACTGACACAAAATGTTACTTAAATTAGAATAATAAAGTTTTTGCAGCAATAATTCTCTGGAATCAGGGCTGCGCTCCCTGCAGCCCCCACAGCTTACCATTCCGGGCTTCGGTTGCTGGTCCCGGGAGAAGGCCGCAGGACATCAGGTGGCGTCCCTAGGCATGACCACGGCATGCTAGGACCATGGCAGCAGCACAGGGAAGGAATCTGGAGCAGACAACCATACAGAGACAGAACTGGCTGCATTTCAAATCTGGAGTTGGCTCACAGTAGCAACGGATCACAGTAGAAGCAGAGCACAGTAGCAGCGGAGCACAGTAGCATCTTATCACAGAAGCAGCAGGTCACAGTAGCATCGTAGCACAGAAGCAGCAGGTCACAGTAGCATTGTAGCACAGAAGCAGCAGGTCACAGCATCGTAGCACAGAAGCAGAAGGGCACAGCATCGTAGCACAGAAGCAGCAGGTCACAGCATCGTAGCACAGAAGCAGCAGGTCACAGCATCGTAGCACAGAAGCAGCAGGTCACAGTAGCAGTGGAGCACAGAAGCAGCAGGTCACAGTAGCAATGTAGCACAGAAGCAGCAGGTCACAGTAGCATCGTAGCACAGAAGCAGCAGGTCACAGTAGCAATGTAGCACAGAAGCAGCAGGTCACAGTAGCAATGTAGCACAGAAGCAGCAGGTCACAGTAGCAATGTAGCACAGAAGTAGCAGGTCACAGTAGCAGCGGAGCACAGAAGCAGCAGGTCACAGTAGCATTGTAGCACAGAAGCAGCAGGCCACAGCATCGTAGCACAGAAGCAGAAGGACACAGCATCGTAGCACAGAAGCAGCAGGTCACAGCATCGTAGCACAGAAGCAGCAGGTCACAGCATCGTAGCACAGAAGCAGCAGGTCACAGTAGCAGTGGAGCACAGAAGCAGCAGGTCACAGTAGCAATGTAGCACAGAAGCAGCAGGTCACAGTAGCATCGTAGCACAGAAGCAGCAGGTCACAGTAGCAATGTAGCACAGAAGCAGCAGGTCACAGTAGCAATGTAGCACAGAAGTAGCAGGTCACAGTAGCATCGTAGCACAGAAGCAGCAGGTCACAGTAGCATCGTAGCACAGAAGCAGCAGGTCACAGTAGCATCGTAGCACAGAAGCAGCAGGTCACAGTAGCAATGTAGCACAGTAGCAGCAGGTCACAGTAGCATCGTAGCACAGAAGCAGCAGGTCACAGTAGCATCGTAGCACAGAAGCAGCAGGTCTCAGTAGCATCGTAGCACAGAAGCAGCAGGTCACAGTAGCATCGTAGCACAGAAGCAGCAGGTCACAGTAGCATCGTAGCACAGAAGCAGCAGGCCACAGCATCGTAGCACAGAAGCAGAAGGACACAGCATCGTAGCACAGAAGCAGCAGGTCACAGCATCGTAGCACAGAAGCAGCAGGTCACAGTAGCAGTGGAGCACAGAAGCAGCAGGTCACAGTAGCAATGTAGCACAGAAGCAGCAGGTCACAGTAGCATCGTAGCACAGAAGCAGCAGGTCACAGTAGCATTGTAGCACAGAGACTTTTTTGGCTTGGGGGGAGAACATTTCTAGTTACGCCACTGCCTCCAACCCCCCCTCCCCCCCAGCCCGCAGGAAACTACGGCCCACAGGTTAGACAGAGGTAGTGTAGCTGAGAACCAGGATGGTTGGGAGGTATGCACATACCAGGTAGGAAACTACAGGGCACCATAGTCCCCATGTGACATCACTAGAGATGTGCGGCGGGCACTTTTCAGATTTTGTGTTTTGGATCTGGAACCCCGCTCATGTTTTGGATCTGTAATTGGTTTTGCCAAAACCACCCTTTTGGGTTTTGGATCTGGATGATTTTTGAAAAAAACACAAAAACAGCTAAAATCACAGAATTTGGGGGTAATTTTGATCCTACGGTATTATTAACCTCAATAACATTCACTTCCACTCATTTCCAGCCTATTCTGAACACCTCACAATATTGTTTTTAGGCCAAAAGGTTGCACCGAGGTCGCTGGATGGCTAAGTTAAGCGACACAAGTGGGCGGCACAAACACCTGGCCCATCTAGGAGTGGCACTGCAGTGTCAGACAGGATGGCACTATTCAAAAACTAGGCCCCAAAGAGCACATAAACCTCTACTGGCTGAGGGGTTTACCTCCCTCGTGACAATGAGGGTAATTCTGAGTTGATCGCAGCAGGATTTTTTTTAGCAGTTGGACAAAACCATGTGCACTGCAGGGGGGGGGGGGGGGGGGGCAGATATAACATGTGCAGAGAGAGTTAGATTTGGGTGCGGTGAGTTCAATCTGCAATCTAATTTGCAGTGTAAAAATAAAGCAGCCAGTATTTACCCTGCACAGAAACAAAATAACCCACCCAAATCTAACTCTCTCTGCACATGTTATATCTGCCCCCCTGCAGTGCACATGGTTTTGCCCAACTGCTAACAAAAATCCTGCTGCGATCAACTCAGAATTACCCCCAATGAACAATTCAAAACAACTTAAACTATAGAAATAACGACACGGAGACATGTAATTTGGCAGAAAGTTGTTAGCTATTTATTATTAATCTAATAACTAGAGAAAAACCTGTAATAAAATGATATTAATATGAATATTTAATACAAAAGAGAGTATGGTGGCCAGAAAAAAGAACGGCTGAAATCCAAACACAAAAACCCCAAGCTAATTAGATCTAAACCAATGCAAATCACAAAACATAGGTATCCACACTCAAACCTTCATCTTGACTACCCACCCTGAAGGGTGAGGACGCTGCCCCCTGAAGGGTGGTCCAGCAGATATAACAGTCAACGAAGGAGAGTGCACCTAAACAGCACCAAACCGACTAAAAACTGTGACTAACAACTCCAACGCGGGAACCTGCCGCTCTTTTCCGCCAACAGCGAAAGGCTCTTCTTAAAGAGTTTTCGCACCGCCACCATACCCACAACCTAAATGATCCAAAACTGAAAACAGATCCTCCAGGAAAAACGCCAACCCTCGCCCCGAAAAAGGTAATCACAACGATACCTGATCCTATCATGGCGAACCACCGCACCACCGTGAGCCAAAACCCACTTCGCCACCGCCGAATTCACCTTTTTTCTGGCCTAATCAATAGGGCGACCATCCGGCACTCCACGCCAACACAATCTCGGAACTATGAAAGAAAAAAACAAAGTACAGTGAGGCCAGGCCACGGCAATACTAGCCAAATCCTTTATCATAGAACATCTCAAATCTAGTGATGTCCTCTTACCCAAATCATTAACACCTAGGTGCACCAACAAAACTCCAGGGACACCATGCACCCGAGCCTGACCCAATAGCCTACTTTTAAGGTCCTGCCACAACAATCCGCGCCAGCCGAGCCAACGAATACCACGAGCCCGTGTAAAAAACTGCACCCCCTTAGAGGCCATAAACCTGGCCGCCCAGTACACGTAGGAGTGACCAACTACCCACACTGTAAAACCATCCTCCTCCCAACCTAAAATGAAGGAAATTAAATAAAAGTATGTTAGTAAAATCGGCCAAAATGAATGTATACCTGCAATAAACCTGAAGGATCTGCCAAAAAGAAAATGTTTTTGAATACCACGGCCTGGCCGTGCGAACAAGCTTCAAGCCAATCGAAGTGAACATAAAGACACAATGGGAAAAGAATAAAATTAAATAAAAAAGAAAAAGGGAAAACCTTAATGCTCCAAAAGGAAATGGGGGGGGGGGGGAGAGGGGGGGAAACACAGAGAAAACTCAGCTGGAGGTGAAACTTAAAAAACCTGCCGAGGGACTTTCAATTGGAGTCCAATTAGCCTAATTAAAGAGAATAAACCGAATTCAGTCCGTCAGGTCAGGCAAAAAAGTGAAAAATAACTCCAGACCCCCACTGCCAGCAGCGGCGAGTAGCTAATCCCTGAGTAGGATGAACAGGGGATAACACACGAACATACTGGACATTGACGTACTTAACAATTGAACAATCAAATCACAAACAGTTGCAATACCAATAACCTATAACACTGGGCGAATATAACGTTTGTAGCTGGAAGACTTCCAACGGCCCAACAATTGGATCTCCCTGACGGAAAAGCCGGACGACGCGGCCGACGTAGCCGCTCCGATCCGAAACAAATGCGTACCGAAAGCTGCGGGTGAAAGGCCCAAGCCGTCAAAGGCAACCCGTCATAATGCAGCAACCAGGACGCCCGCAAGGACGACCGAACTGCCGCATAGCGGGCCGCCAGAAACACCGGGCAAATGCGATTATCCAAAGACGAGACCAAGGTAACCCATCGACCTCTACCTAACTGGTCCGTCTTAGAGCGACGCTGTCTACACAGCAAGACCTCTCACCCACAACCACATCCTCTCGAAGCATGGTCGAATCTTTCCACTTTGACGGCGCCACCAACTCTGAAATGCGAAAAGCCCCATGATACGCCGTGGAAAAAGCCAATTCGAATAACAAAGTCTCAAAACTCGAAGAAGCAACTTCGGCAACAGCTCCGATAATCGCTGGCAGAAGGGCTACATCAATCGGGTGTCTCCTATTAGGCGGCGGCGGCACCAACCGCGCCCAACCTTTCAGAGCCTTCGCAAGGAGGAAGCTCTTGGTAATGTCAGGGAGACCCTTGAGCTTAGCGAAAAATTAAATCCCCGCCAGGTACCGTGACACGACCACTCTAGACCTACCAGTGACGAAGAGTTGCCAAATAAAAGAAAGCATCAACCGATGCCCACTCTTACCTTCATGCCCCCGTCCGCGAGTAAACTCTTCCCATTCACTCCAAGCTTGACTGTAAGCCTTGAGCGTACTCGGTGCTAATGACCGCATCGCTAATCCCTTCAGGCCGGTCCGATCACCTGCCAAACATAATCGGGACAGCGTATACCAAGAGCATCAGCCTCAGGTGCCAAAACTCGAAATCTCTCCCACTGCCCCCGTGACAAGGCGTCGGCAATTCCATTATCTTCCCCGGGAACATGCTGCGCGTGAAACCAAACATTCCGACGCAAACAAGCCAACACAAGCTGCGCAAGCACCCTCAACACAACAATCGACTTCGCCCTCTGATTGTTAATCGCATGCACCACGCCCAGATTATCACATCTGAACAAAATGCTGTGATCAGACAGACGCTCTCCCCACACCTCCAAAGCCACCATAATTGTGAAAACCTCGAGCAGCAACAGATCCTTAGTGAGACCCTTACGAAACCATTCCTCAGGCCAAGAAGCCACGCACCAAGACCCATCGAGGTAGCACCCAAACCCAGAGGAACCCGGCGCGTCCGTAAAAAGCTGTACATCAGCATTGCGGACAACCGGAGTCAGCCAGATCCGCACCCCATTGAACTCTTCCAAGAAAGCGGCCCAAACGGACAAATCTCTTTTAATCTCGGAAGACAATCGAATGAAATGATGCGGCCTGGAACACCCCGCCATTGCCCTTTCCAACTTTCGGCAAAAAACCCTGCCCATCGGGATGACCCGACAAACAAAGTTCAAAAGGCCCAACAAAGATTGAGCCTGCCGAAGCGTGACCTTGCGCGACGCTAAGAACTGCCCGATAACTTCTCGCTGCTTGGCATCCTTGGCCTGAGGAAGGCGACACGAACCTGACCCCGTATCAATTTCGATACCCAAAAATGATAAGCAAGAAACGGGCCCTTCAGTCTTATCTTCAGCCACTGGCACTCCGAAATGATAAAAAAGTGCTTTGATGCTAAATAACAGCTCACTGCAATGACTGGAATCCGCAGGCCCTACGCACAAGAAGTCATCATGGTAATGCGCTACCCCGTGACCCCCCGTGGAAGACTCCACGCACCAATGTAAAAAGGTGCTAAACTTTTCGAAATATGAGCATGATACGGAACATCCCATTGGCAAACACTTGTTAATGAAATACTCCGACCCGATACGAAAACCCATAAAACGGAATGAGTCAGGATGTAAAGGAAGTAACCTAAATGCAGATTCCACATCAATCTTAGCCATCAGGGCACCCGGACCATAAGCCCGCACAATACCAAGAGCCTCGTCGAACGACTGGTAGACCACCGAACATTGCTCAGGAGGTATCCCATCGTTGATGGATGACCCCGACGGATAAGACAGATGCTGAATGAGCCTAAAGGAACCCGGAGTCTTCTTAGGTACCACCCCCACCAGAGAAATAACCATATCCTCCAGAGGGGGCAGCGCAAACGGACCCGCCATTCTGCCCAGACGAACCTCTTTCTCAACTTTCTAGCGTAAAACTAACGGAAAACCGCGAGCTGACTGAAGATTCCTCGTGGCCCGTACTCGCACCTCGCCCGCAACCGGCAGGCGGAAACCAAACTGAAAACCTTTCAACAAAAACTCTGTGGCCTCCTGATCTGGATACCATCTAAGCCACTTGGCCATAGTATCCAACCTGACTGGAGTCGGAGACCTACTGAGCACCCCCGCCACCGGCGGGTTTTCCTGCTCCTGCCTTTCCTGATCTGGGTGCCTGTCGATTCCCTCGAAAACAGTTCGAGGCCAGATGGAACCCACTGCAGCGCAAGCATAAGTGTCGAAAACGACACTTGCGGCCTAACGAGCATGTCGAATTATTGTACGCGAAGCATTACCCTCTCGCTAGTAACTGACCGAACCCTCGACCTGCAGCCCCCGACTTCCGACCAGACGCAGCCTCCGAACCAGCCCCCTGTCAAAGTCCTCGTCGTCTTCACCGGCCAGCCTGCTGAACATCATCCCCCGCACCCCGGGGCTCCTTCGAATCCTGCGTAGCCCGAGTGACGTCCAGCCACACTTCAACGTCCTTACACCCGAAATCGATTATCTGCAAACAGTCCCGCTTGCGCCGAAACTTTTTATCATATGTACGCCATTCCGATCTCTTGGACGTTCGCTGCATGTCGTGAATAAGGTGAATGTACCGAATGATGTTCATATGCTCATCCAGCCTATCCTCCAAATAACAGGCGGCAAACACCAGCCAGCCAGTTATCATATGACCAAAATGTGTCGGCCCCAACGCCTTCCTTAGCTCTAGCCGCCTTAAACTCCTTTTTTGCATTTCAGTCAGCACAAAAATATCCACATATTCACCCCTACTAATCTTCCCATGGCAGCTATCATGCAGGCCCCTCAACACCGCCGTATAATCGCAGTGCACTACTCCTGGCAGGTTGCGACGCTTCTTAGCCCTGCGCTCGCTCTCACTCAGCCGCTTGCGCCTTTTCCGACGCTCGCGTTGCACGGCCGCTCTTTTCGCATACTTAACCACGCGCTTTTTCGCTCTCGTCGCGCTACTAGCCTCTGACGCGCTCGAAGATAAGGAAGAAGCGGAAGTACTGTCAGAAACAGTATAGCTGGAGGAGGCCGAGGATGAATCCTCCCCCTTGCCAACAGAAAGAATCGACACCTCACCTGACGCCTCAGACTGCTCTGACTCAGCCGCCTCTGCCGCATAAACGTCAAAGTCCTTGTCGTCTTCACCGTCCACCTTACCGCGACCATCTGAAAAAGAAGACACTACACGGGCCGAGGCCCCAGAAGCAAGCGACCTGGCAGGGGTAACGGCAGCCCGCACCACACGCCTGCGCGAAACCACCGCCTGCTGACCGCCCCACTGCGCCGCGGCATCCCCCAAATCCTGGCAGGCCCGCACAATCCGCCCCGCCGCCAAACCCAACGGAACGGCAGAAGCCCCCCGCCGCGCCGTACAGCGGAAATCCTAGCAACATCAGGGGACACAGCTGCCACCAGCGGAGCCAAAGCAGCCGCCACTGATGACAGCGCAGATGCTAAATCAACAGCGCTACCCTGCTCCTCCAAAACATTCCGGCCCCTGCCCGACGAGGCCCTATACTCAGCATACCGCTCACCCTGCCTCCTACCCTGCTGCCTGAGGGGTAACGAAGAGGACCCCCCAGCCATAGCATTACCGTCCCGCGTAGGGGGCCTGCGGCCCCGGTCCCTACTTCTAGCTCTGCCCACTGAAGGCTCAAACCCCCTGCATCATGACCACCGCCACCCAAATGGCCCCACCCCCCGCTAAGGTTCCGGAAACTATGGTGGGAGCTTCCAGGTGTTTGTTCCCTGAAGCTCCTCCCAGCAGCAGGTGAAACATCCCTATTAAGCAGAGAACGCGCGTCCCTGCGCGCCCCTGCACTCTGCCCCGCCCGCCCCCCCGCCGCTCCCGGCCGAGAACAGACTCCGGCTCAGTGGGAAGCGGCAGGGGAGAGATAATGGGGAGAGTGCGCCAGCAGACGCCACCTCTAGGCGGCGCGCACCATCCCGGCACGAGCGCGCACCGAGGACATCAGGGGTGGAAGCCGCAGCCTGAGGCTCCGCCGCCCGCCCTGCCGCCCACGCCCGGCAACAAAAATCCGGCTCCGGCAGTGGCGGCAGGGGAAAAACAGCCTCCTCGGCCGCCGCGGCACGCGCCGGCCAAAACAGCCGGCGAGCGGGCCGCAGAGACCTCAGGCCCCGTGGAAACCCCGCCACTGCCGTCCTCTGAACGGTAACGAGCGAGGGTCCGGGGGGAACAGTGGGGACGAGAGGCGGTGGCCATTATAGGAGAATCAAAACAAGGAGAGGGGAAACACTACCAGCAATAACAAGGTGGGAGGGGGGAATAAGCAGGATGCTATTGTGATAGCCGGGCAGCGGCCGGTCCATCAGTCATATTAAAAAGCATTGCACGCCAGGCCGTCTCATCACATAAACAAGCAGTTTATTCACAGTTCAGACAGGGTTATCACAACAGTAACATTTAACTTCTTTTTCTTCTCAACAGCACAATATTCATATGGGTTACATCAGGTTACATCTCCTTTCATTTGCTTCACGGGCAATAACAGCATTAACAGTGATGTGACATCATTACAGTACAGTACTTCCCCTCTGGGATGACGATCAACTCCCAGCAGCAACAATAGCAGCACCAGCAGCAGTAGGCGTTACACTCAAGGATCCTCCGGAGGAATCCTGGTTAGGAGAGGACTTGTCAGTCTTGCCAGTGACATGGCCTGCAGGACTACTGATGTTCCTGACTGAGGAGGAAATTGACGTTGAGGGAGTTGGTGGTGTGGCTTGCAGGAGTTTGGGTACAAGAGGAAGAAGGGATTTAGGTGTCGGTGGACTGCTTACGCTCTTAACCAAAGTTTCTGAACTTGACAATGACTTCTGATGAATGCGCAGCAGGTGACGTATAAGGGAGGATGTTCCTAGGTGGTTAATGTCCTTACCCCTACTTATTATGGATTAACAGAGGCAACACACGGCTTGACACCTGTTGTCCGGATTTGTGGAGAAATAATTCCACACTGAAGAGGTGATTTTTTGGTATTTTGCCCAGGCATGACAATGGGCTTTCTCATCCCACGGACAACAACTGTCTCCCCCGGGGCCTGATTTAAACAAACCACATCACCATCAGAATCCTCCTCGTCAACTTCCTCTTCAGCGCCAGCAACACCCATATCCTCATCCTGGTGTACTTCAACAGTGACATCTTCAATTTGAATATCAGGAACTGGACTGCGGGTGCTCCTTCCAGCACTTGCAGGGGGCGTGCAAATGGTGGAAGGAGCCACCCAGTGCTTAAAGTGGTCCTAGAGAGGTGGTGGAACTCACCCCCCTCCCCACGGTGCCCATGTAATAAAGGTATTGCGCGTGTCGTAGGCGCGCGTGGCAAAAAGGGGGGGGTGGTCTAAAAAAGAAAGGGGCGTGGTCACACAATAGTAATAATGCCCACAGTAGTAGCACCCAAGTGTACATTTTGAAGTGGGGGTACGGAAAAGTGAAGTTTGTAATTATGTGCGCGCTGATGGCGCGCGTGCTCCTGAAAAGGGGTCATAGCCATGCAAAAGGGGGCATGCCATTCAGTGTAGTTTACCACACCATATACCCCTTATACACATTATGCACCACAATAATAGGACCCCTTTCACATTATAGCACACAGTATGAGCTGAAATTCACATTATACCACATAGTATGAGCCGAAATTCACTGTATACCACACAGTATGAGCCACATTCATATTACAGCACACAGTATGAGCCAAATTCACATTACACCACACAGTATAAGCCAAAATTCACATTATAGCACACGTTATGAGCCCAAATTCACATTATAGCACACAGAATGAGCCGAAATTCACATTATAGCACACGGTATAAGCAGAAATTCACATTATAGCACACGGTGTGAGCCGAAATTCACATTATAGCACACGGTATGAGCAGAAATTCACATTATAGCACACGGTGTGAGCCGAAATTCACATTATAGCACACAGTATGAGCCGAAATTCACATTATAGCACACAGAATGAGCCGAAATTCACATTATAGCACACGGTATAAGCAGAAATTCACATTATAGCACACAGAATGAGCCGAAATTCACATTATAGCACACGGTGTGAGACGAAATTCACATTATAGCACACGGTATGAGCAGAAATTCACATTATAGCACACGGTGTGAGCCGAAATTCACATTATAGCACACAGAATGAGCCGAAAATCACATTATAGAGTGACAGAGTGACAGGGAGAGTGACAGCAGGGACATGGAAAATCACAGCAGGGACATGGACAATGACATCAGGGGCATACAGTAGGGACTTGGGAGAGAGAAAGGCAGCAGGGTAAGATTACCTGTTTAGCAGCGGCGGTGGTCTGCGGTGTGGTGGATTAGTAGGTTGTGGTAGGTGTGGAATGGAGGAGGCTGTGGGCCTCAGAGATAGTGCGGAGGAGGAGGCTGTGGGCATGCAGAGGTTCGAGGGCAGGGCGGCAGAGTAGGCTGAGGGCGGCTGCAGTGGATCGGGAACCAGGCTGGCTTTATTATCCCTGCCGCCGCATCGAGCTCCTGTGACAACGGCGCTAATATTTCAAAACTGCTGCGGACCGGCAGCCAATCAGCGACAGATTTGAACTAGTAACACCGCGGTCACAGGAGCTCAATGCGGCGGCAGGGATAATAAAGCCGGCCTAGTCCCAGATCTGCTGCAGCTGGGAGTCTGGAACCAGGGCTTCCAGTGCGGCGGCGATGGTAGGGGCGGAGCGAAGGAGGGCGGACCGGGAGCTCAGCTTCTTTGCCCGCCCAGACAGTAATGCCCACAGCAGTAGCACCCCTTATACTATGCCCACAGTAGTAGTGCCCCTTATGCAATGCCCCCAACAGTAGTGCCCCTTATGTCCCCAGGAGTGGTGCCCCTTATGAAGTGTCCCCTTTACAATACCCTCATTAGCAGTGCACCCCATCAGTAATGCCCTTAATGGTAATGCCCCTGTGTAGTATTGCCCCCAGTAGTAATGTTGCCTGTAGTAATGCCTCCAGTCATTTAGTAGCCCCCTGTAGTTTAGCCCCAGTAGTCATGCCCCCACTGGTAAATGCCCCTGCAGGTATGACCCCAGTAATTTACTCCCCCCCCCCTTTAGTTTAGCCTCCCAGTGGTAATGCACCCAGTAGTTTTGCTCTCATGCAGTTTTCCCCATGTAGTTTAGCCCCCAGTGTTACTGCGCCCTGCAGTTGTGCTCCCTGTAGTTTATCCCCCATGTAGTTTGCCCTCGTTAGTAATGCCCCCAGTAGTTTTCCCCTTTGTAGTAATGCCCCCCTGTAGTTATACCCCCAGTAATTTAGCTCCTGTAGTTATGCCCCCTTGTAGTTTAGCCCCCAGTAGTAATGCTGCCAGTAGTTTAGCCCCCCTGTAGTTTGCCCCCTTGTAGTAATGCCCCAAGTAGTTTGCCCCTTTGTAGCTTGCTCCCAGCAATAAAGCCTCCCAGTAGTTTGCCCCTTTGTAGTTTGACCCCAGTATTAAAGCCCCCCAGTAGTTTGCCCCTCTGTAGTTTGCCCCCAGTGGTAAAGCCCCCCAGTAGTTTGCCCCTTTGTAGTTTGCCCCCAGTATTAAAGCCCCCCAGTAGTTTGCCCATCTGTAGTTTGCCCCCAGTAGTATAGCCCCCCAGTAACAGCGCCACTACAGTACACATATGGGAGGGGGGGGGGAGAGGCACCATACTTACCAAGCCCCGCTCCCGCCGCAGTCCTCTCGGCGTCCGCTCCTCGGCACTATGGGAGAGGCGTCATGACGTCTCTCCCATAGCGCGTACTGACAGAGCCGGAAGCAGGAGCTCAGTAGTAGTTGCTGTGCTTTTGCCAGCTTAACTCTTATTATTTTTCTAGCGGGAGGATGAGGGCTTCCATCGTCAGGTGAAGCTGAACCACTAGTCATGAACATAAGCCAGGGCCTTAGCCGTTCCTTGCCACTCTGTGTCGTAAATGGCATATTGGCAAGTTTACGTTTCTCCTCAGACCATTTAAATTTATTTTTTTGGGTCATTGTACTGAACTTTGGCTTTTTGGATTTTACATGCCCTCTACTATCACATTGGGCATTGGCCATGGCAGATGACGTTGATGGCATTTCATCATCTATGTCATGAGTCATGACTAGTGGCAGCAGCTTCAGCACTAGGAGGAAGTGGTTCTTGATCTTTCACTATCCTCCAAATTTTTGTTCTCCATTATTTTTCTGGCGTTATATAACAATATGCGGCACAGGAGAGCGTACCTATACACTCCACAGGGCAATCCCTGTGAAAATTATTTGGATTAAATATTAATAACCTGTTAGGGTCTCCTGCTCTGTGCTGCCACGTCGTCATGGCAACCGGGAGACAAGTGCTAGCGGAGTAACCTGAGCGTAGCTGATACTCTGGTTCGGGTCTTTTGCTGTGCAGTGGTTACAGGCTCTGTGCACGGCAGGGGATCCGGTGCTGGTTTTTGTGCTTACAGTCTGTGAGGTCTGAGTGGGGCGTGGACAGCACCTGCTATATATACCCTCTTCTCAGGTTAGGCAGATGCTGCTGAATCTTTGTTGGTTAGTCAGTTCCTGAAAGCTAGCTAGTACTGTGTAAACTTTGTATTTGTTTGTTGCTTACTGCAAATAGGCCTTGGGATTTGGTATTACACTCTGCCAATCCAGACCTAGCAGTAAGACTGGAGTCAGTCGTTTAACCTGTTGGGGTTCTTTTGCTACTCTGTGAACCTAGCAAGTTTGCGGCTGTATTCTCAGACTTGCCTGCCAAAATCCTTTCTCACTGTGCAAGGTGTTCAGGTGTCAGTTTAGTGGCAGTAAGCTGAACCAGTGCACTGCAAGTGAGGACTAGGATTGTGGAGACTCTCCTTGTGTCTATTATTCCATCTCTGACCAAGGAGTTTACTGCCACACCCGTTGGTAACCCTTTAGGGTTTTGCTGTTGCCCTTAGCAACAGCATTTCGGGTTCTCTACGTATTAAATCACAACATCTCGCTTCTTTCCATCTGAGCATTCCTAATACTAGGGAGACACCCAGTTTCTTAGCCTTTGGGCTTCTCTGTTAACTTTGTGTTTATTTTGTTACCCTATCACCTTCTGTGTATGTAATGTCATATTCCCCAGTCTGTCTGTGAGTTCATTTGTTTTGCATCCCTCTCCGTTCAGACACCAGTACATTCCTGCTGGCACTGGTGTGCATAACATATTCAGCAGCCCAATACTCCTGTTGAAATTTTGTGGGAATATGGAGCATACCCCTCAAAATACTTTGCAACAGGTGGTCGATCAGGTGTAGGTCCTGACTCGACAATTTAATGATTTGTCCATTAAAATGCACACCTCGCAGGCCGCTGGCGGAGCTCCCGCAGCAGCAGTACCTTCAGGGGTTAAGGAGCCGAAAGTAAATCTCCCGGATCGTTTTTCTGGAGATCGCTCGCAGTTCTTTTGTTTCAAGGAGAGCTGCAAGCTATATTTCCAGCTTAGGCCTCAGTCTTCTGGGTCGGAGATTCAGCGGGTGGGCATAGTGATTTCCTTGCTACAAGGAGACCCACAGGTCTGGGCATATGGGTTGCAGCCTGACTGTCCGTCGCTTAAAAGTGTTGATGCTTTTTTTACGGCACTGGGCATGTTGTATGATGACCCTGACAAGACGGCCTCAGCCGAGGCTCAGATTTCGATCCTTAAGCAAGGGCGAAGGCCAGTTGAGGTTTATTGTACGGAGTTTCGGAGGTTGGCCCATGATACCCAGTGGAATGACCCAGCCCTGAGACACCAGTACCGAAGAGGTCTTTCCAACCAGTTAAAAGACCAACTGGTACAATATCCCTTGCCTGATAGCTTGGATCAGCTCATGCAGTTATCCATTCGGGTGGATAGACGGCTGAGAGAGCGCAGGCTTGAAAGGGAGACTGAGGTTTCCTTCTTTCCCAAGGGAACCTCAGACTCTGAGGAATTTTCCGAGGAGCCTATGCAGATTGGGGCTACCCGCCTCTTCTCGCGTGAGAAGACGCGGAGGAGACAGCAGGGGTTATGTTTGTACTGTGGGAATAAAGGTCATGTGGTAGTATCATGCCCAGAAAAGCCGGAAAACTTCAGGGCCTGAGGGTGATGGGAAATATCCTGTCAGGCCAGAAGTCAGAATTTCCCAAGAAGACTTTTATCATTCCGGTGACCTTGAAGATCCTCGGTCAAACTGTCAAGACTGAGGCCTTTGTGGACAGTGGGGCCGACGGGGTTTTTATGGACCGCCAATTCGCCCTGAAACACTCTGTTCCCTTAGTACCCTTGGCATCGGAAATTGAGATTTGTGGGTTAAACGGGGAACCATTATCCCAGGGTAAGATTACCTCTTGCACTAGCCAGATTTCTTTGTTTATTGGATCCACACACTCTGAAAAATTGTCCTTTTATGTGACTGTCTGTACTTTTGCCCCATTGGTGTTGGGGTTACCCTGGTTAAGGGCCCACAATCCTCAATTTGACTGGGTCTCTGGGGAGATTCTTAGTTGGGGTACTGATTGTTTCAGGAGTTGCTTGAGCCTTCCAGTCAGGCTTTCGCAGCTAAGTTTGCCAGGATTGCCAGGATGTTATGCAGATTTTGCGGACGTGTTCTCCAAAAGAGTTGCAGAGGTACTACCTCCCCATCGCCCCTATGACTGTGCCATTAATTTGTTGCCGAATACTAAGCTTCCCAAGAGCAGGTTGTACTCCCTGTCTCGTCCTGAGACTCAGGCTATGGCAGAGTACATTCAGGAGAACTTGGCTAAGGGATTTATCAGACCTTCACAGTCTCCAGTTGGGTCGGGGTTCTTCTTCGTGGGTAAAAAGGACGGTTCGTTGCGACCCTGCATTGACTTCAGGGAATTGAACCGTATCACGATTAAAAACTCATACCCACTGCCTCTCATTTCGGTCTTGTTTGACCAGCTTCGTACTGCCACCATTTTTTCTAAGATTGACCTACGCGGGTGCGTACAATCTAATCCGAATAAGAGAGGGGGATGAATGGAAGACTGCCTTTAATACCCACTCAGGGCATTATGAATATTTGGTGATGCCTTTTGGGCTCTGTAATGCCCCGGCAGTCTTCCAGGACTTCATGAACGATGTGCTCAGGGAATATTTGGATAGATTCTTAGTTGTATACTTAGATGACATCCTAATCTTCTCCCATTCCCTGGAGGAACATCGGAAGCATGTACGCTTAGTCCTCCAGAAACTCAGAGACCACCGGCTTGGGGCGAAGCTGGAGAAGTGCGAATTTGAAGTTCAGCAAATCGCATTTCTAGGATATATTATCTCCCCAGAAGGTTTCCAAATGGAGGGTTCCAAGGTACAGGCAGTCCTGGATTGGGTGCAGCCCACTAGTTTGAAGGCGCTTCAGCGTTTTCTGGGCTTTGCAAATTTTTATAGACGATTTATCGCTGGATTTTCGTCTATAGTGGCGCCCTTGGTGGCACTCACTAAGAAAGGGACGGATGTTGCTCACTGGTCTTGTGAGGCCAAAGCGGCTTTTGCCCGTCTCAAGAGGGCATTTGTCTCGGCCAAGGTGCTGCGACACCCAGATCCAGAGCGTCCTTTTGTGGTGGAGGTGGATGCCTCTGAGATGGGTATTGGGGCAGTGCTCTCTCAGATGGGGGTGTCTGATAATCGCCTTCATCCCTGTGCTTACTTTTCCCGTAAATTTTCGCCTGCCGAGATGAATTATGACGTGGGTAACCGGGAATTGTTGGCTATTAAGGATGCACTCGAGGAGTGGAGACACTGGCTTGAGGGGGCTAAGTTTGTGGTCTTAATTCTCACCGACCATAAGAATTTGGCATATTTAGAGTCAGCGAAGCGCCTCAATGCCAGGCAGGCACGATGGGCTTTGTTTTTTGCTCGCTTTAATTTTTTGATAACATATCGCCCTGGGTCAAAAAACATCAAGGCTGATGCACTCTCGCGGAGTTTTGCTCCAATCCAGGAGACCACCGAGGAGCCATTGCCCATTGTGTCCCCATCATGTATTAAAGTGGGCATTACCCAGGACCTCTTGTCATTAGTCCTTAGAGCACAGGAGCAGGCTCCTCCAGACCTTCCGGTAGGTCTTTTGTTTGTGCCTCCTAGGTTAAGACAGCGAGTGTTCCTGGAATTCCATGCCAAGAAGTCGGCAGGTCACCCGGGTATTGCCAGAACTCGGGAGTTGCTATCTAGGGCGGTGTGGTGGCCCTCGGTGGCTAGGGATGTGGATCAGTGGGTTCGGGCATGTGACATCTGTGCCCGAAATAAGACTCCTAGAGGGGTTCCTGTTGGCCCATTACATCCACTCTCTATTCCATCTAAGCCATGGACCCACATTTCAATGGATTTTGTGGTGGACTTGCCCAAATCCTCGGTGATGACAGCCATCTGGGTTGTCGTTGACAGGTTTTCGAAGATGGCGCACTTCGTTCCATTGGTTTGGCTGCCATCGGCCAGATGCCTGTCTGAATTATTTATGCTGCATGTTGTGCGCCTCCACGGGTTGCCACTTGATGTGGTCTCTGACCGCGGATCCCAGTTTGTGGCCATATTCTGGAGGGCATTTTGTTCCGATCTCCAGATTTCTGTCAGCTTGTCGTCAGGCTACCATCCGCAGTCTAATGGGCAGACTGAAAGGGTGAACCAGTCCTTGGAGCAGTTCCTCAGGTGTTATGTCTCCAAGTGTCAGACTGACTGGGTTGCTCATCTGTCCATGGCGGAGTTTGCCTATAACAACGCGGCTCACTCTGCTACAGGGATCTCTCCCTTCCTTTGTGTGTATGGGCATCATCCTAAGGCCAATTCTTTTGACCCCCTGGACTCCACGCCTGGTGTTTCCTCTGTGGTTTCGGTCCTTAGAGGTATTTGGAGGAAAGTGAAGAAAGCCCTTGTGTCTGTGTCATTAGTGACCAAAAGGGTTTTTGATAAGCGGAAAAGACCCTGCAGCTTCAAATTAGGAGACTTCGTCTGGTTGTCTACCAAGAATTTGAAGTTGAGACAGCCATCTCATAAGTTAGGCCCCCGGTTCATCGGTCCTTATAAGATCACTAGGGTTATCAATCCGGTGGCATTTCAGTTAGATCTACCCCGTTCTTTGGGTATCAATAAAACATTTCATTGTTCCCTTTTAAAACGGGCGATTAGTAATCCTTCTTTCAGTGGAAGACCTTCCCCTCTTCTGATACGTGGCCAGAGGGAGTTTGTTGTTGAAAGGATTCTTGACTCCAAGATGGTTCGGGGTCGGCTGTCATTTTTGGTGCACTGGAAGGGGTATGGCCCGGAGGAGCGGTCGTGGGTGCGCAGTTGTGATCTTCATGCCCCCAGACTGTTACGCTCTTTCTTCTCGCAGTTCCCCGATAAACCCGGTGGTAGGGGTTCTTTGACCCCTCTAAGAGGGGGGGGGTACTGTTAGGGTCTCCTGCTCTGTGCTGCCACGTCGTCATGGCAACCGGGAGACAAGTGCTAGCGGAGTAACCTGAGCATAGCTGATACTCCGGTTCGGGTCTTTTGCTGTGCAGTGGTTACAGGCTCTGTGCACGGCAGGGGATCCGGTGCTGGTTTTTGTGCTTACAGTCTGTGAGGTCTGAGTGGGGCGTGGACAGCACCTGCTATATAAACCCTCTTCTCAGGTTAGGCAGATGCTGCTGAATCTTTGTTGGTTAGTCAGTTCCTGAAAGCTAGCTAGTACTGTGTAAACTTTGTATTTGTTTGTTGCTTACTGCAAATAGGCCTTGGGATTTGGTATTACACTCTGCCAATCCAGACCTAGCAGTAAGACTGGAGTCAGTTGTTTAACCTGCTGGGGTTCTTTTGCTACTCTGTGAACCTAGCAAGTTTGCGGCTGTATTCTCAGACTTGCCTGCCAAAATCCTTTCTCACTGTGCAAGGTGTTCAGGTGTCAGTTTAGTGGCAGTAAGCTGAACCAGTGCACTGCAAGTGAGGACTAGGATTGTGGAGACTCTCCTTGTGTCTATTATTCCATCTCTGACCAAGGAGTTTACTGCCACACCCGTTGGTAACCCTTTAGGGTTTTGCTGTTGCCCTTAGCAACAGCATTTCGGGTTCTCTACGTATTAAATCACAACATCTCGCTTCTTTCCATCTGAGCATTCCGAATACTAGGGAGACACCCAGTTTCTTAGCCTTTGGGCTTCTCTGTTCACTTTGTGTTTATTTTGTTACCCTATCACCTTCTGTGTATGTAATGTCATATTCCCCAGTCTGTCTGTGAGTTCATTTGTTTTGCATCCCTCTCCGTTCAGACACCAGTACATTCCTGCTGGCACTGGGGTGCATAACATAACCCCTTTATTTGAAGTAAATAATATACAGCACAGGACAGCACCACTGAAGTTATACGGCAGCACCACTGGACTGGATTTATACGGCAGTACCACTGGATTTATACGGCAGTACCACTGGACATATACGGCAGTATCACTGGAATTATACGGCAGTACAACTGGACTTATATGTCAGTATCACTGAACTGGATTTATACTTCAGTACCACTGAATTTATACAGCAGTACCACTGGACATATACGGCAGTACCACTGGACTTATACGGCAGTACCACTGGACTTATACGGCAGTATCACTGGACTGGATTTATACGGCAGTACCACTGGATTTAAATGGCAGTACCACTGGACATATACGGCAGTATCACTGAAATTATACGGCAGTACAACTGGACTTATACGGCAGTATCACTGGACTGGATTTATACGGCAGTACCACTGGACATATACGGCAGTATCACTGGAATTATATGGCAGTACCACTGGACTTATATGGCAGTACCACTGGACTGCATTTATACGACAGTACCACTGGACTTATACGGCAGTACCACTGGACTTATATGGCAGTACCACTGGACTTACACAGCAGTATCACTGGACTGGATTTATACAGCAGTACTACTGGACTTATACGGCAGTATCACTGGACTGGATTTATACGACAGTACCACTGGATTTAGACAGCAGTACCACTGGACATATACGGCGGTATCACTGGAATTATACGGCAGTACAACTGGACTTATACGGCAGTATCACTGGACTGGATTTAGACGGCAGTACCACTGGACATATACGACATTATCACTGGAATTATATGGCAGTACCACTGGACTTATACGGCAGTACCACTGGATTGGATTTATACAGCAGTACCACTGGACTTATACGGCAGTACCACTAGACTGGACTTATACGGCAGTACCACTGGACTGGATTTATACGGCAGTATCACTGGATATATACTGCAGTACGACTGGACATATATGGCAGTATCACTGGAATTATATGATTCTGGCTATGTTCCTCAGGTGAAAGAATGAGGATTTGATTGTGGCTGTCATCTGATGTTTAAGTGTCAAGCCACCATCCAGGACAACGCCAAGATTCCGCACACGATCAGTGGTTTGCAATTCTGAATTCCCCGAGTGTAAGTTCAGTTGGTTGGCTATGCTGCAGTCTTGACCTTTGATGTTGCGGTCCTATCATAAGGACCTCTGTTTTATATGGGTGTAGTCGCAGCCAATTGGCGCTCATCCACTCCTGAGCTCAGCTAGACTGCCATTTAGGGTTGCTCTTAGGTAATCAGTGCCTGGAGCAAAGGACAAATGTTGCTCATACACTGAATTGGGTTCTGAAGTTTATTACTGCCCATAACCAGATACAACTACATACCTCCCAACTTCTGGGAGAGCCGAGGAGGGACACTAACGTGAAATTGGGGGCGTGTCCTCACAGTAAGCAGCGTGATCGCAAGCTATGCCCCCATTTTTGTCACTATGGGGGCATGGACGGCGCTCAGAGAACTGCTGGCAATGCCCCCTGTCCCTCTCTATCAGGGAATTGACCCTGTGTACATTCACCACTGCTCTGTTCAGAGCAGTGAGTGACGGAGGGATTCTCCCAACTGCCCCCCCACCGCGGGACACTGCGACCCATGGGTGGGACAGCAGGGAAGACCGTGGTAAACGGGACAGTTGGCGGGGTATGCAACTGTGGCTGGGGAGGGTGTGATGTGGACATTGAAGGGTGGAGTGTGTTGTGGACATTGAAGGGTGGAGGGAGGAGTGTGCTGTGGACATTAAAGGGGCTGGGGGGGGGTGTGCTGTGGACATTGAAGGAGGAGGAGGGAGTGTAACACCACGGGGTTGGCAGGTGTCTACGTTTTTGGAAGAGGTATCACAGGTGTTCGGTGGCTATGTGACAGACCCTTTTCCTAAGATGTTTTCCCCACACCTTCTTTGTTGTACCTTGTTAAGAGTGGTAAGATAAATTGATATACACAACAGTAATGTACTGACAGCAATCTCCAACAGGAAGTTTCTTTTTTTGAGCAGCAAAGAACTCTGGATTAAAGATGGTGATTAGTTATCTGGCAAAATTGTACAATCACAATAATAATATTGAATTTAAGCAAGGAGACAAGAAAATCACATTTGACTACAGCTCACAATACACTGGATCATTAAATAATTCAATGGTTCAATGAATCTAATCACAGATACAGTACATGCATATTCCAAGAAACATAAGACAATAATGAAGACAATGAAGACAGTGAGTAAGAATACTGGGGGTAATTCAGACCTAATCGCTGTTGTGCGAATTCGCAAGGCAGTCGATTATCGATTGACTGCGCATGCGTATGGATCGTTGTGCGTATGCGTGAGGCCAAACTGCAAAAAGCACCCCCCCTCTGTCTGCTGTTTGTTTGTGACCCCTCCCCCTTTCTAGCACCTCATATATAATTATCTCCAGGAATGATTGAGCAGCTACCACTGTTTGCATGTGTGAGAAAGGCATTGAATGGGAGCAGTATTTGGAAGGCATGCTGGTCCTTGTAGTGCTAATGGGAGATCCTGGGGGTGGCTCCCGGGTAAGTTAGCTCTTTGTCTGGATGTGTTTAGTATGAGCCTTTATCATGAGGCTTTACTGTAGAAAAATCACATGGCTCTATGTGGGCACTGCCATTGTGTAGTGTTAGGACTGCTGATATCGGAGAAGCCTTGGCGCGTCTCAGCAGCTAAACATGTCTTTGCAAATGCATGTGACCAATTTCTCTGAAATTTTATTACCAGATAGGTTCAGGTATGGTTACAGGTATTAGTCAGTGTGTTGGGGGATACTAGGGGGGGGAAAAGCACCCCCCCCCCCCTGTGTCTACAATTAATAAGTTCAAAGATAATTATAATTTTTATCATTATTTTTATTGTATTTATTATACAGTTTTTATATGGTTAGAAGTAACCAAATTATACATGGCAGATGTGATTGTTATCTAGACACAGGCATACACAGTGGCGGAACTTGCAAAGGGTAGGCCCAGGTGCAAAAATATTCATTGGGCGCCCTACTCTGCCTCACACTGAGTTCATAATATGCTGGTAGTGAACCATGTTATCGTAAAGGAGACACAAGACAGTGGAAGGCAGTGAGTGACAGGGAGGGGCCGAGGGTGATGGGGAGGCAGTGAGTGACAGGGAGCGGCAAAGGGTGATGGGGATGCAGTAAGTGACAGGGAGAGGCCGAGGGTAATGGGGAGGCAGTGGGTTACAGGGAGAGGCAGAGGGTGATGGGGAGGCAGTGGGTTACAGGGAGAGGCAGAGGGTGATGGGGAGGCAGTGGGTTACAGGGAGATGCAGAGGGTGATGGGGAGGCAGTGGGTTACAGGGAGATGCAGAGGGTGATGGGGAGGCAGAGAGTGATAGGGAGAGGCAAAGGTTGATGGGGAGGCAGTGGGTTACAGGGAAAGGCAAAGGGTGATGGGGAGGCAGAGGTTTACAGGGAGAGGCAGAGGGTGATGGGGAGGCAGTGAGTGACAGGGAGAGGCCAAGGGTAATGGGGAGGCAGTGGGTTACAGGGAGAGGCCATGGGTGATGGGGAGGCAGTGAGTGACAGGGAGAGGCCAATGGTGATGGGGAGGCAGTGAGTGACAGGGAGAGGCCAATGGTGATGGGGAGACAGTCGGTTACATGGAGAGGCAGAGGGTGATGGGGATGCAGTGGGTTACAGGGAGAGGCAAAGGATGATGGGGCAGTGGGTTACAGGGAGAGGCATAGGGTGATGGGGAGGCAGTGGGTTACAGGGAGAGGCAGAGAGTGATGGGGAGGCAGTGGGTTACAGGGAGATGCAGAGGGTGATAGGGAGAGGCAAAGGTTGATGGGGAGGCAGTGGGTTACAGGGAGAGGCAGAGGGTGATGGGGAGGCAGAGGGTTACAGGGAGAGGCAGAGGGTGATGAGGAGGCAATGGATTACAGGGAGATGCAGAGGGTGATGGGGAGGCAGTGAGTGACAGGGAGAGGCAAAGGGTGATGGGGAGGCAGTGGGTTACAAGGAGAGGCAGAGGGTGACGAGGAGGCAGTGGGTTACAGGGAGAGGCAGAGGGTGATGGTGAGGCAGTGGGTTAATAGGAGAGGCCGAGGGTGATGGGGAGGCAGTGAGTGACAGGGAGATGCAGAGGGTGATGGGGAGGTAGTGAGTGACAGGGAAAGGCAAAGGGTGATGGGGAGGCAGTGAGTGACAGGGAGAGGCAAAGGGTGATGGGGAGGCAGTGGGTTACAGGGAGATGCAGAGGGTGATGGGGAGGCAGTGAGTGACAGGGAGAGGTAAAATGTGATGGGGAGGCAGTGGGTTACAAGGAGAGGCAGAGGGTGATGGGGAGGCAGTGGGTTACAGGGAGAAGCAGAGGGTGATGGGAAGGCAATGGGTTACAGGTAGAGGCAGAGGGTGATGGGGAGGCAGTGGGTTACAGGGAGAAGCAGAGGGTGATGGGGAGGCAATGGGTTACAGGTAGAGGCAGAGGGTGATGGGGAGGCAGTGGGTTACAGGGAGAGGCAGAGGGTGATGGGGAGGCAGTGGGTTACAGGGAGATGAAGAGGGTGATGGGGAGGCAGTGAGTGACAGGGAGAGGCAAAGGGTGATGGGGAGGCAGTGGGTTACAGGGAGAGGCAGAGGGTGATGGGGAGGCAGAGGGTGACAGGGAGAAGCACATAGTCAGGCTCTTACTATAGTGATGCTACATGTGCCCCCTGTGCTCACTGAGGCAGCCTGCCAGGCATGGAGTCACCAGGTACTGCCCACATCTCTCCTGGGGACCCGCAGCCTCCTCCCGGTAGCTGAACAGCATGGATGCCAGAAGCACATCGCATCCTGCACTATCAGGGCCGGCTCCAGGCCTACTAGCACCCTGAGCGAGAAAATGTAAAAGCGCCCCCCCCTCCCGTAAAAGTGGGTGTGGCCTCTTGACAAGTGGGCGTGGCCTCGTAACTTCATATCATCAAACTATAAATATATTTTCACACAATTAGCAGCCTTACACATAGCCACAGTAGTGTTCCTTACACACAATGTCTCCAGTATAGTGCCAGATACACGTAATGTGCAGTGCCAGATAGACATGACATGCCCCCAGCAGTGCCAGCTACACATGACATGCCCCGCAGCAGTGCCAGCTACACATGACATGCCCCGCAGCAGTGCCAGCTACACATGACATGCCCCGCAGCAGTGCCAGCTACACATGACATGCCCCGCAGCAGTGCCAGCTACACATGACATGCCCCCCAGCAGTGCCAGCTACACATGATAGTGTTCACTTTTTAGGGCATGGTGCTGATCACAGGGAGGGCACATTTTTAAGTTAGGAGGGCAAAATGATGTACATAATGCTTGTTGTTCCCATACCAACAGGCGAAAGAATGGACAGTGCGCGCCGAAGGCGCGCAGCAAAAATTAAGGGGAGTTACTTCGTGGGGAAGGTACGTGGCCACATAATAGTGGCAATTTGCATTACACCACACAGTAGTGCAGCTAATACACACTGCACCAGGTAGAACCTCCTATACACTTTGCGCCAGGCACAGCACTGAGACACATTGCACCAGGGAGAGCACTGAGACACATTGTCTAGCCACAGACGCCTAGCGGGAACACTACATGACATGCCCCCCAGCAGTGCCAGCTACACGTGACATGCCCCCCAGCAGTGCCAGCTACACGTGACATGCCCCCCAGCAGTGCCAGCTACACGTGACATGCCCCCCAGCAGTGCCAGCTACACGTGATATGCCCCCCAGCAGTGCCAGCTACACGTGACATGCCCCCCAGCAGTGCCAGCTACATAAATGGCCACACAGTGCCAGATATGCACCCACAGTTCAGATACATAAATGCCCCCAAAGTGCCAGATACATAAATGCCCCCACAGTGCAGATATGCCCCCCACAGTGCCAGATACATAAATGCCCCCACAGTGCCAGATACATAAGTGCCCACACAGTGCCAGATACATAAGTGCCCCCACAGTGCCAGATATAAAATGCCCACACAGTGCCAGATATGTCCCCACAGTGCCAGATATAAAAATGCCCCCACAGTGCCAGATATAAAAATGCCCCCACAGTGCCAGATATGCCCCCACAGGGCCAGATACATAAATGCCCCCAGTGCCAGATACATAAATGCCCACACATTGCCAGATGCATAAATGCCCCCAGTGCCAGATGCATAAGTGCCCACACAGTGCCAGATACATTATTGCCCCCCACAGTGTCAGATACATTAATGCCCCCAGTGCCAGATATGCCCCCCCCCAGTGCCAGATATTCCCCCACAGTGCCAGATATGCCCCCACAGTGCCAGATACCTTAATGCCCCCAGTGCCAGATATGCCCCCACAGTGAGAGATACCTTAATGCCCCCAGTGCCAGATATGCCCCCACAGTGCCAGATACATTAAATGCCCCCAGTGCCAGATATGCCCCCACAGTGCCAGATAAATAAATGCCCCCCACAGTGCCAGATAAATAAATGCCTCCCACAGTGCCAGATAAATAAATGCCCCCCACAGTGCCAGATAAATAAATGCCCCCACAGTGCCAGATAAATAAGTGCCCCCACAGTGCAGATATACCCCCACAGTGCCAGATACATAAATGCCCCCACAGTGCCGATATGCCCCCACAGTGCCAGATACAGAAATGCCCCCACAGTGCCGATATGCCCCCACAGTGCCAGATACAGAAATGCCCCCACAGTGCCAGATACAGAAATGCCCCCACAGCGCAGATATTCCCCCACAGTGCCAGAAATGCCCCCACAGTGCCAGATACATTAATGCCCCCTCACAGTGCACAGATAAATGTTCGTCCCCCCCGCAGTGCCAGCTAAATGAATGCCCCCCACAGTGCCAGATAAATGAATGCCCCCCACAGTGCCAGATAAATGCCCCCCACAGTGCCACATATGCCCCCAGTACCTGCTGTGCCGAGGGAGGGGGAGTGCTGCTGTGCGCGCTGCTGTCTGTGCGCGCTGTGCGGCGCCAGTGTCTGACATCAGACGCCGGTGCCGCACAGCGCACACAGCGGCGGCGCACACAGCGGAAGCCGGGAGGACAGCAGGGGAGATCAGGGCCGGCTCCAGGCTCCGACATGGCGGTGCCAGCGCGCTGCGCCCTTTAAGGGTGGCGGCCTGCGCGGCCGCTCGAGTCGAACATGCCTCGAGCCGGCCCTGTGCACTATAGTACTATTCAGCTCTCGAGTCGTCCTCCCTGCTGCCTGTGACCATGCACCCAACTCTGCTTCTGAGTCCAACGCCACAAGGACATACTGGCAGCTCTCCACTGGTCAGTTGGAGCCTGCGGAAATGGTCGGGTGACTGGGGCCAGGGAAAACACATTACTGGTCTGGGCAGTGGTGGGCCACTTAGTTGCCAGAGGCCCCAGTGCAGTGAACCTGCTGCTCCCACAGGTGGTTTCCACCCCTGGGCATAAACCATATGAAAAAGTGTACCTTTCTGCCGTGAGTGTATACAAGTTCTGTGTATGGTGTATCTGATGGGCTTCCATTTATTACAAAGAGAATTATAGCTTGTGACGACTATGGAATAATGATTCCTCATTTGTAAAACCTGTATCAGAAAGGATCTGACTTTTATTCAGGTCTGTGGCAGCGCCTCACACCTAGCCAGACACTGTTGGGCTTTGTCTAGTTCACTGATAGACTGAACCTCAGCTGTACATGAAGGGGCATTCAATTGCTGCCGGGAAATTTAATAGACCCTTTGGTAGGTTTTTTTTTCCTGCTGCCGAAGGGTTTATCTGTTCAACTACAGGACTTCAAATGAGATGTCTTTTTTTTCTTGCAACTCCAGAGCAGGTCTGATTTTTCCTAAAATCGGTAATTGTAGGAAAAATCACAGAGACTTGACACCCTGGCGGCACCCCCCGGGAGACTGATTAAGCAATTGGAATTTTACTCACCTTCCGCGGGATCCGGTCTGAAGATCGACAGTGTCTAGGTCGACAATGTTTAGGTCGACCACTATAGGTCGACAGTCGCTAGGTCGACAGGGTTTCTAGGTCGACATGTGCTAGGTCGACAGGTCTAAAGGTCGACATGAGTTTTTCACATTTTTTTTTATTTTTTTATTTTGTCATACTTAACGATCCACGTGGACTACGATTGGAACGGTAAAGTGTGCCGAGCGAAGCGGTAGCGGAGCGAAGGCACCATGCCCGAAGCATGGCGAGCGAAGCGAGCCTTGCGAGGGGACGCGGTGCACTAATTTGGGATCCCGGTCACTTTACGAAGAAATCGACACAAAAAAAAAAATATCCTCATGTTGACCTTTAGACCTGTCGACCTAGCACATGTCGACCTAGAAACCCTGTCGACCTTCCATCCATGTCGACCTAGTGACTGTCGACCTATAGTGGTCGACCTAAACATTGTCGACCTAGATACTGTCGATAAAACGAACCACACCCCCTTCCGCAGCAGTGTCTTCTCCTCCAGTATAGAGATTCGGGACTCCTGCAGCAGCGGTGATTGTGCAGTGCTGTGTGAGTGTGTATAAGTGTCTGTTAGTGTGTATAAGCACACGTGTGAGGCTGTGTGTGATCCCCTGGAGCCAGCCACTGGGAGAACTACATCTCCCAGCATCCCTTGCACCTCCCAGCAGTCCCTTTCCCAGTCAGAAAATGGAGAGGAGACAACTGGGAGACACAGAAACCACCAGAGACCTCTGGACAGGTGTTTTTTTATGCACCACAGGGTTTTCAGCTCTGAAAACCCACAGCCATTTTTTCTCAATTGGAGCTGGCGGGTATCAGCGTGTATACCTGCGGTAATCCAAAATTGTTTGTGAGGTACAGGAAGCGAGGTTTTTACCGTAAGCACTCTCGACCTTTTACCTGTTGATCTTTTGTACCCGTCATCTTAATGCATGTCAGGCATATTGTGTTGACCTATTGTATACACTGTCTATCTATAATACGGATTACAGTGGTTATTAAAGTTGAACACACACACACAGTGGCGTAACTCGAAATTTTTCTCCCCCAAGCCAAAAAATTATCTGGCGCCCCCCCCACAAACATAATTGGCACTAGTAAAGGGATGAATCTGCGTGCACCGAAGGCGCGCGCCGTAAAAAAAGGGTGTGGCTTTGTTGGGATGGGCGTGGCTTCACATAAAAGGGCGTGGTATTGCAGGAAAAGACTACCTTATACCCCAGTTTTGCAACCTGCACGCCCAGACGTTGGCCACCACAGGAAAGAAAAATAATCCTGATTCATGCCCCTTACATTATTTGTCATTTTTCCTCCTTATAGTAATGCCCAGTATACATTATGCCACATACTGCAATGGCCCTTAAACATTATGCCACACACAAAAATGCACATGACACAATATGCCACACACCATAATGCCCCCGACACATTATACAACACACCGTAATGCCCCTGAGACATTATACCACATACCACAATGCCCGTGATATAGTATACCACACACCATAATGCCTGTGACACATACGGCAGTGCCCGTTATACATTATGCCACACTACAATGCCCCTGAGACATTATGCCACATACCACAATGCCCGTGATATAGTATACCACACACCATAATGCCTGTGACACATACCGCAATGCCGGTTATACCCTATGCCACACACTGCAATGCCCGTTATACATTATGCCACAGTGCAATGCCCCTGAGACATTATACCACATACCACAATGCCCGTGATATAGTATACCACACACCGTAATGCCTGACACATTATGACACACACCGCAATGACCCTGAGACATTATACCACATACCACAATGCTCGTGATATAGTATACCACACACCGTATTGCCTGACACATTATGACACACACCGCAATGTCCGTGATACATTATGCCACACACTGCAATGACCCTGAGACATTATACCACATACCACAATGCCTGTGATATAGTATACCACACACCGTAATGCCTGTGACACATACCGCAGTGCCCGTAATACCCTATGCCACACACCGCAATGCCCGTTATACATTATGCCACACTGCAATGCCCCTGAGACATTATACCACATACCACAATGCCCGTGATATAGTATGCCACACACCGTAATGCCTGTGACACATTATGACACACACCGCAATGTCCGTGAAACATTATGCCACACACCGCAATGCCCATTACACATTAAGTCCTACAGTATGGCTTCTAATTACTTTTAAATTACCTGCTCGTTGCCAGGGGTTTCATGCTCTTGGTTCCATGCACGGTGCCAGGGGTTTTCATGCTCAGGGTGTCATGCTCGTTGCCAGGGGTTTCATGCACTGGGTGTCATGCTCGTTGCCAGGGGTTTCATGCTCTTGGTTCCATGCACGGTGCCAGGGTTTTTTATGCTCAAGGTGTCATGCTCGTTGCCAGGGGTTTCATGCACTGGGTGTCATGCTCGTTGCCAGGGGTTTCATGCACTGGGTGTCATGCTCATTACTAGGGGGTAATGCTTGTTGCTAGGGCAGTGCCACATATGCCCCCAGTGCCAGATATTCCCCCACAGTGCCAGGTACACACATGCCCCCAGTGCCAAATATAGTCCCCCCCATGTGCCAGGTACACATATACCCCCCAGTGCCACATATGCCCCCTCAGTGCCACATATGCCCCCCCAAGTGCCAAATATGCTCCCCCTCCCCCAGTGCCAAATATGCTCCCCCTCCCCCAGTGCCAGATATGCTCCCCCAGTGGCAGGTACAACTCTAACCTCCACCCCCTGCTCCCCGCTGATGTGAAGGAGAGACACGGAGACCACAGCGCGCGCCTCTCCTGTGTCCCTCCTGCGTCTCCGGCGGGTCTGTTAAATGAAGTGCCGGTTCGTGAGCCAATCAGAGCTCACGAATGGGCACTTAATTTAATAGACCCACCGGAGACGCAGGAGGGACACAGGAGAGGTGCGTGCTGTGCCCTCCGTGTCCCTCCTTCACAGCAGCGGCAGCAGTGGAGGGTTGGAGGGAAAGAGGGAAAGGAGACAGCAGATTGACATGCGTACGGCTCGTCCGCATGTCAATCTGCGCTAAATCAGTTGCGGCACCCCCCCGCAGCCCTGCGCCTCCAAGCCACCATGAGGGCTGCGGGAGCAGTAGTTACGCCACGGCACACACAGACCCACACCCCCTATGTGCACCCCTCCATATAGTGCCCCCTGTAAACAGGGCACCCCCTCTTCCATTTACTTCTCCCACCATATACCACATACTCTGCACCCCCTCCTCCATATACTATGCTGGAAACCCAGGTTACTTGCCATCCTGGGACTCAGCAACAAGCAGCAGCAGTAACCGGGAAATGGATGCAGAAACCCCCCAACGGTGCTCAGAGCAGCGGCATCGGGGCCACTAGCAAATACTGAACTCATGGCCATAAAATATGAATTTAGGAAGTTAGGGACTGCTCTGAAGCAGGTGGCAACCACTGTAACCTTGTCAGAAGTATTGCCAGTACACAGAGGGGAAGACAGAACTCATCGCAACAGAAACGTTGGCTAAGGACATGGTGTAATGAGGAGAGATTTGGATTTATAGGCCATAGTCACACCATCTGGCAAGATAGGAGCTTATACAAAAGTGATGGCCTACACCCATCTTCAAGGGGAACGAGAAAACTAACTGAACAGTTTGGATGCTTCATCAAGAACTATTTAAACTAACAGAGGGGGGAACCAAATTGGAATAAAGCAATCTGCAGAGGTATTGTTTCTGCAGGCAAAGGGAATAGGAAGCATATCCACAGCAACAGTAGATAATTTGGCTCAAAACCAAATAAACATAGGCAGAGAGAAGAACATAGCTAGGAACAGGAAAAGCACAAACAAAACTCTAAGATCTATGTGTGCAAATGCTAGGAGCTTAGGAAATAAAATCACAGAACTAACTGCAATAATGACAAGGGATGATCTAGATATTGTGGCAATTACAGAGTCATGGTGCAATGAAAATCATGACTGGGACATAGCCATACCAGGATAAAATAGGATGAAATAGGATTGTGTGGCATAGATGTGTTGTAGATACATTGAAAAAGGTTTTTTTTTTTGTTATTTGTAAAGACTTAGTTGGCTGCCTTATTGGAATGTAATGCCTGTTTGTCTAATTTATGGCCTTAGCTTTAAAGGGGGATTGTATTGGGTGGAGTTAGCAATCATTGCATTCACATGGCAATTTTTCCTATTTAAAGTCTAGTATATGGCTGGTAGCCGTCGGCTGGTAGTGCTTCCATAGAAGTGCTGACATAAAAGTGTTATTATAATATTAGCGTTATACCTGCGTTAAACCGAAGGAAAACAGAGGGGAAACAACAACACACCAAAACTATGACATATGGACTGCCTTAATGCCTCAAAAGTATGTAATTCATCTTATGCATATTATCTGTCTTTAAAACCAAGAAAAGACATCCCCAATCTGCTCACTACAGTTCCCTCTTATGCAAACTCATGTATGTTTTTGATGTAATGATTTGCTTGTAATTGGTATTGCATGTGTGGGGAAGTTGTTCAGTGAAACATTTTATTACTGCATGCTGTCTGGTGTTTACCTCCTTTGACCATTTGGCCATTGTGGACAGGTGTACTATATCTTTACATTTAGTGAGGTGTAGTCGTGGTGTAAAGGACAGAGTGTTATTCCTGATTAGTGAAAAAAAAATTCCAAACACTGAACAACATCACCAAACAGGTAATTTCAACTTTAAACTTGACATTTATTTTGTACGGTCTGGACATGGCTGCTAATAACAGATGCACAGACACAATTCTTTAAAGCTATGTGTGCAAATGCTAGGAGCTTAGAAGACAAAATTCCAGAGCTAATTGCGATAATGACAAGGGATAACCTGGCTATTGTCGCAATTACTGAGTCATGGTGCAATGAGAATCATGACTGGGACATAGCTATACCAGGATACAATTTATTTAGGAAGGATAGAATGGGAAGAATAGGAGGAGGGGTAGCAATGTATGTGAAAAAAGCATAAATGCTACTTTAATACAAAATATGGAGGACAAAACTGAGGCCCTTTGGGTCACCACAGAAACCGTGAAGAAGGACATTATTTGCATTGGGGTGATCTATAGACCACCAGGCCAGGGGCAGGATTTGGACAGGAACCTATTGTTGGACATCTCTAAAATGGCTTTAAAGGGAGAAGTCATAATCATGGGAGACTTTAATTTACCTGATGTAAATTGGGAGGGGTCCTTTGCAAGTTCAGCTACAAGTGGCAAATTTCTACATTCCTTACAGGGAGCATCTCTCAAGCAATTGGTGAGGGAGCCCACTCGCAAAGACTCAATATTAGATTTAATTCTTACAAATGGTGACAGGATATCAGACATATATGTGGGTGAGCACCAGGGATCCAGTGATCATCAAGCAGTATGGTTTAGTATAAAGACAGGATCCAACTCCTGTCACACAAAAACAAAGGTGTTGGATTTTAGAAATGCTGACTTTGCAAAAATGGGGAGATGTTTAAGTGATTCATTGGAGGAACTTGGAAGGGGTGCAGGAGAGGTGGGAAAAACTGAAAAGTGCAATACTAAGGGCAACAGACCTTTGTATCAAAAGGGTTAGGAAAAGCACCAGGAAAAGGAAGCCAGTGTGGTTTACAAAAGAAGTATCAACTAGTGTGAAACCAAAAAAGATGGCTTTTAGGAAATACACAGACTCAAAATAATAATGACAAAGAGGTGTATCTTGACAGACGGAAGGATGCTAAGAAAGTGATCAGATGTGCAAAGGCAGAAGCTGAGGAGAAAATGACCCAGTCAGTAGATAAAGGGGGCAAAACTTTTTTTAAGTATATAAATGAAAGGAGAAAATGAAATGGAGGAATAATAAGACTTAAGACAGAGTGAGAATTTGGTGGAGGGAGACAAGGCAATAGCAGATCACCTAAATAATTACTTTTGCTCAGTATTTACTACAGAAGGAGAAGGGAAGGGGCCAGAGTTAATTGCAAGGACATTCATAAAAATAAGGTAGATGAAAGTACATTTACAGAGGAGAAGGTCCTAACTGAACTTTCAAAACTAAAAGTGGATAAATCAATGGGGCCAGATGGGATACACCCAAGGATACTAAAAGAGCTAAAAGATGTGCTGGTGGCACCATTAACAGAATTATTTAACCAGTCACTAAATACAGGTGCCATTCCAGGGGACTGGAAAAGAGCAAATGTAGTTCCACTGTACAAAAGTGGAAGCAAGGAAGAAGCAAGTAACTACAGACCAGTAAGCCTTACATCAGTAGTAGGGAAAGTAATAGAAAAACTACTAAAATACAGAGTTGTGAAATATCTTAAATCAAACAACTTACAGGATCCAAAACAGCATGGATTTACTGGTGGGAGATCATGCCAAACAAATCTTATTGACTTTTTTGACTCTGTGATTAAAATAAAAGATCAAGGGGGAGCTGTAGATGTAGCATATCTAGACTTTAGTAAGGCATTTGACACTGTCCCACATCGCAGACTGCTAAATAAACTTGAAAGTGTGGGGTGGATTATAAAATAGTTAAATGGATAAGAAACTGGTTGCAGGATAGGAAACAGACAGTTGTAGTAAATGGAGTGCAATCTATGGAGGGAAATGTTACCAGTGGAGTACCCCAGGGATCTGTACTCGGACCAGTTCTCTTTAATATCTTTGTTGGTGACATTGCAAATGGTATTGAAGGGAAAGTATGCCTTTTTGCAGATGATACAAAGATATGCAACAGGGTAGACACACCAGGAGGGGTAAAACAAATGATTGATGACCTAGCTAGACTTGAAAAATGGTCAAGAACATGGCAACTACAGTTTAATGCTAAAAAATGCAAAATCATGCACTTGGGTCTCAAAAACCCAAAGGCTAAATATAGTATCAAGGGTACTATAATGGAAACTACTGAGGAGGAAAGGGATTTAGGAGTCACTATTTCAAGTGACTTAAAGGCAGGAAAGCAATGCAACAAAGCAATGAGAAAGGCAAGTCATATGCTTGGTTGCATAGGAAGAGGAATCAGTAGCAGGAAAAGAGAAGTAATAATGCCACTCTATAGGTCATTGGTGCGGCTTCATCTGGAATACTGTGTCCAATTCTGGAGACCATATCTCTAGAAGGATATAAATACATTAGAGAGTGTACAAAGAAGGGCAACTAAAATGGTGCATGGCCTACATCACAAAACTTACCCGGAAAGGTTAAAAGTTCTTAACATGTATAGTATGGAGGAGAGTAGGGAAAGGGGAGACATGATAGAAATTTTCAAATATACAAAGTTCTGGAGGGAAACATTCTTCAAAGGAAGAGAAGCATTAGAACTCGAGGACAAACACTGAAACTGGAGGGAGGCAGGTTTAGGGTAAATTTAAGGAAAAATGACTTCACAGAAAGGGTAGTGGATAAGTGGAATAGCCTCCCATCAGAGGTGGTAGAGGCTAAGACTGTAGAGCAATTTAAACATGCTTGGGATAGGCATATGAATATCCTTACAAAGAATTAAGGTTCAAAAAGGGTTGAGATTACCTAAAGGATAAAAAGTAAAAGGGGCAGACTAGATGGGCCAAGTGGTTCTTATCTGCCGTCAAATTCTATGTTTCTATGTTTCTATATACTTTATTTAGGAAGGACAGAATGGGAAAAATCGGAGGAGGGGTATCAATGTATGTAAAAAAAGCATAAATACTACCTTAATACAAAGTATTGAAGAAAAAACTGAGGCTCTTTGGGTGACCATAGAAACAGGGGAGAAGTCGATTATTCGTATTGGCGTGATATACAGGCCATCAAGTCAGAAAGAAGAATTGGACAAGAACCTATTGCTGGACATAACTAAAATGGCATTAAAAGGAGAGGTAATAATCATGGGAGACTTTAATCTTCCTGATGTAAACTGGGAGGTGTCTGTTGCTAGTTCCTCTAGAAGTAGGAACATATAGTATTAATGGCACTATACTGGAAACTACTGAGGCGGAAAGGGATCTAGGAGTCACTATCTCAGGTGACATAACGGATAAATATAGTATTAATGGCACTATACTGGAAACTACTGAGGAGAAAAGGGATCTACGAGTCACTATTTCAGGTGACATAAAGGATAAATATAGTATTAATGGCACTATACTGGAAACTACTGAGGAGGAAAGGGAACTAGGAGTCACTATCTCAGGTGACAAAGGATAATTATAGTATTAATGGCACTATACTGGAAACTACTGAGGGAAAAGGGATCTAGGAGTCACTATTTCAGGTGACATAAAGGATAAATATAGTATTAATGGCACTATACTGGAAACTACTGAGGAGGAAAGGGATCTAGGAGTCACTATTACAGGTGACATAAAGGATAAATATAGTATTAATGGCACTATACTGGGAACTACTGAGGAGGAAAGGGATCTAGGAGTCACTATTTCAGGTGACATAAAGGATAAATATAGTATTAATGGCACTATACTGGAAACTACTGAGGAGGAAAGGGATCTAGGAGTCACTATTACAGGTGACATAAAGGATAAATATAGTATTAATGGCACTATACTGGGAAATTCTGAGGAGGAAAGGGATCTAGGAGTCACTGTTTCCGGTGACATAAAGGCTAAATATAGTATTAATGGCACTATACTGGGAACTACTGAGGAGGAAAGGGATCTAGGAGTCACTATCTCAGGTGACATAAAGGCAGGTAAGCAATGTAACACAGCAATGAGGAAGGATAGTCAGATGCTTGGCTGCATTGAGAGAGGAACCAGCAGCAGAAAGAAAGAAGTAATAATGCCACTGTATAGGTCATTGGTACGGCCACATCTGGAATATTGTGTCCAGTTCTGGAGGCCATATCTTCAGAAGGATATTAATACATTAGAGACTGTACAAAGAAGGGCAACTAAAATGGTGCATGGCCTACATCACACAACATACCCAGAAAGACTAAGAAATCTCAGTATGTATAGTATGGAGCAGAGAAGGGAAAGGGGGGACATGATAGAAACTTTCAAGGGTTTTAACAAAGTCCAGGAGGGAAACATTGTCCAAATGAAGAGAAGAAATAAGACACGAGGACTAGAGATGTGCACTTGAAATTTTTCGGGTTTTGTGTTTTGGTTTTGGGTTCGGTTCCGCGGCCGTGTTTTGGGTTCGACCGCGTTTTGGCAAAACCTCACCGAATTTTTTTTGTCGGATTCGGGTGTGTTTTGGATTCGGGTGTTTTTTTTAAAAAAACACTAAAAAACAGCTTAAATCATAGAATTTGGGGGTCATTTTGATCCCAAAGTATTATTAACCTCAAAAACCATAATTTCCACTCATTTTCAGTCTATTCTGAATACCTCACACCTCACAATATTATTTTTAGTCCTAAAATTTGCACCTAGGTCGCTGGATGACTAAGCTAAGCGACCCTAGTGGCCGACACAAACACCGTGCCCATCTAGGAGTGGCACTGCAGTGTCACGCAGGATGGCCCTTCCAAAAAACACTCCCCAAACAGCACATGACGCAAAGAAAAAAAGAGGCGCAATGAGGTAGCTGTGTGAGTAAGATAAGCGACCCTAGTGGCCGACACAAACACCGGGCCCATCTAGGAGTGGCACTGCAGTGTCACGCAGGATGGCCCTTCCAAAAAACCCTCCCCAAACAGCACATGACGCAAAGAAAAAAAGAGGCGCAATGAGGTAGCTGTGTGAGTAAGATAAGCGACCCTAGTGGCCGACACAAACACCGTGCCCATCTAGGAGTGGCACTGCAGTGTCACGCAGGATGGCCCTTCCAAAAAACCCTCCCCAAACAGCACATGACGCAAAGAAAAAAAGAGGCGCAATGAGGTAGCTGTGTGAGTAAGATAAGCGACCCTAGTGGCCGACACAAACACCGGGCCCATCTAGGAGTGGCACTGCAGTGTCACGCAGGATGGCCCTTCCAAAAAACCCTCCCCAAACAGCACATGACGCAAAGAAAAAAAGAGGCGCAATGAGGTAGCTGTGTGAGTAAGATAAGCGACCCTAGTGGCCGACACAAACACCGTGCCCATCTAGGAGTGGCACTGCAGTGTCACGCAGGATGGCCCTTCCAAAAAACCCTCCCCAAACAGCACATGACGCAAAGAAAAAAAGAGGCGCAATGAGGTAGCTGTGTGAGTAAGATAAGCGACCCTAGTGGCCGACACAAACACCGTGCCCATCTAGGAGTGGCACTGCAGTGTCACGCAGGATGGCCCTTCCAAAAAACCCTCCCCAAACAGCACATGACGCAAAGAAAAAAAGAGGCGCAATGAGGTAGCTGTGTGAGTAAGATAAGCGACCCTAGTGGCCGACACAAACACCGTGCCCATCTAGGAGTGGCACTGCGGTGTCACGCAGGATGGCCCTTCCAAAAAACACTCCCCAAACAGCACATGACGCAAAGAAAAAAAGAGGCGCAATGAGGTAGCTGTGTGAGTAAGATAAGCAACCCTAGTGGCCGACACAAACACCGGGCCCATCTAGGAGTGGCACTGCAGTGTCACGCAGGATGGCCCTTCCAAAAAACCCTCCCCAAACAGCACATGACGCAAAGAAAAAAAGAGGCGCAATGAGGTAGCTGTGTGAGTAAGATAAGCGACCCTAGTGGCCGACACAAACACCGTGCCCATCTAGGAGTGGCACTGCAGTGTCACGCAGGATGGCCCTTCCAAAAAACATTCCACAAACAGCACATGACGCAAAGAAAAATTAAAGAAAAAAGAGGTGCAAGATGGAATTGTCCTTGGGCCCTCCCACCCACCCTTATGTTGTATAAACAGGACATGCACACTTTAACCAACCCATCATTTCAGTGACAGGGTCTGCCACACGACTGTGACTGAAATGACGGGTTGGTTTGGACCCCCACCAAAAAAGAAGCAATTAATCTCTCCTTGCACAAACTGGCTCTACAGAGGCAAGATGTCCACCTCATCATCATCCTCCGATATATCACCGTGTACATCCCCCTCCTCACAGATTATCAATTCGTCCCCACTGGAATCCACCATCTCAGCTCCCTGTGTACTTTGTGGAGGCAATTGCTGCTGGTCAATGTCTCCACGGAGGAATTGATTATAATTCATTTTAATGAACATCATCTTCTCCACATTTTCTGGATGTAACCTCGTACGCCGATTGCTGACAAGGTGAGCGGCGGCACTAAACACTCTTTCGGAGTACACACTTGTGGGAGGGCAACTTTGGTAGAATAAAGCCAGTTTGTGCAAGGGCCTCCAAATTGCCTCTTTTTCCTGCCAGTATAAGTACGGACTGTCTGACGTGCCTACTTGGATGCGGTCACTCATATAATCCTCCACCATTCTTTCAATGGTGAGAGAATCATATGCAGTGACAGTAGACGACATGTCCGTAATCGTTGTCAGGTCCTTCAGTCCGGACCAGATGTCAGCATCAGCAGTCGCTCCAGACTGCCCTGCATCACCGCCAGCGGGTGGGCTCGGAATTCTGAGCCTTTTCCTCGCACCCCCAGTTGCGGGAGAATGTGAAGGAGGAGATGTTGACAGGTCGCGTTCCGCTTGACTTGACAATTTTGTCACCAGCAGGTCTTTGAACCCCAGCAGACTTGTGTCTGCCGGAAAGAGAGATCCAAGGTAGGCTTTAAATCTAGGATCGAGCACGGTGGCCAAAATGTAGTGCTCTGATTTCAACAGATTGACCACCCGTGAATCCTTGTTAAGCGAATTAAGGGCTCCATCCACAAGTCCCACATGCCTAGCGGAATCGCTCCGTGTTAGCTCCTCCTTCAATGTCTCCAGCTTCTTCTGCAAAAGCCTGATGAGGGGAATGACCTGACTCAGGCTGGCAGTGTCTTAACTGACTTCACGTGTGGCAAGTTCAAAGGGCATCAGAACCTTGCACAACGTTGAAATCATTCTCCACTGCGCTTGAGACAGGTGCATTCCACCTCCTATATCGTGCTCAATTGTATAGGCTTGAATGGCCTTTTGCTGCTCCTCCAACCTCTGAAGCATATAGAGGGTTGAATTCCACCTCGTTACCACTTCTTGCTTCAGATGATGGCAGGGCAGGTTCAGTAGTTTTTGGTGGTGCTCCAGTCTTCTGTACGTGGTGCCTGTACGCCGAAAGTGTCCCGCAATTCTTCTGGCCACCGACAGCATCTCTTGCATGCCCCTGTCGTTTTTTAAAAAATTCTGCACCACCAAATTCAAGGTATGTGCAAAACATGGGACGTGCTGGAATTTGCCCATATTTAATGCACACACAATATTGCTGGCGTTGTCCGATGCCACAAATCCACAGGAGAGTCCAATTGGGGTAAGCCATTCCGCGATGATCTTCCTCAGTTGCCGTAAGAGGTTTTCAGCTGTGTGCGTATTCTGGAAAGCGGTGATACAAAGCGTAGCCTGCCTAGGAAAGAGTTGGCGTTTGCGAGATGCTGCTACTGGTGCCGCCGCTGCTGTTCTTGCGGCGGGAGTCCATACATCTACCCAGTGGGCTGTCACAGTCATATAGTCCTGACCTTGCCCTGCTCCACTTGTCCACATGTCCGTGGTTAAGTGGACATTGGGTACAACTGCATTTTTTAGGACACTGGTGAGTCTTTTTCTGACGTCCGTGTACATTCTCGGTATCGCCTGCCTAGAGAAGTGGAACCTAGATGGTATTTGGTAACGGGGGCACACTGCCTCAATAAATTGTCTAGTTCCCTGTGAACTAACGGCGGATACCGGACGCACGTCTAACACCAACATAGTTGTCAAGGCCTCAGTTATCCGCTTTGCAGCAGGATGACTGCTGTGATATTTCATCTTCCTCGCAAAGGACTGTTGGACAGTCAATTGCTTACTGGAAGTAGTACAAGTGGGCTTACGACTTCCCCTCTGGGATGACGATCGACTCCCAGCAGCAACAACAGCAGCGCCAGCAGCAGTAGGCATTACACTCAAGGATGCATCGGAGGAATCCCAGGCAGGAGAGGACTCGTCAGAATTGCCAGTGACATGGCCTGCAGGACTATTGGCATTCCTGGGTAAGGAGGAAATTGACACTGAGGGAGTTGGTGGGGTGGTTTGCGTGAGCTTGGTTACAAGAGGAAGGGATTTACTGGTCAGTGGACTGCTTCCACTGTCACCCAAAGTTTTTGAACTTGTCACTGACTTATTATGAATGCGCTGCAGGTGACGTATAAGGGAGGATGTTCCGAGGTGGTTAACGTCCTTACCCCTACTTATTACAGCTTGACAAAGGCAACACATGGCTTGACAAATGTTGTCCGCATTTCTGGTGAAATACTTCCACACCGAAGAGCTGATTTTTTTTGTATTTTGACCAGGCATGTCAATGGCCCTATTCCTCCCACGGACAACAGGTGTCTCCCCGGGTGCCTGACTTAAACAAACCACCTCACCATCAGAATCCTCCTTGTCAATTTCCTCCCCAGCGCCAGCAACACCCATATCCTCCTCATCCTGGTGTACTTCAACACTGACATCTTCAATCTGACTATCAGGAACTGGACTGCGGGTGCTCCTTCCAGCACTTGCAGGGGGCGTGCAAATGGTGGAAGGCGCATGCTCTTCACGTCCAGTGTTGGGAAGGTCAGGCATCGCAACCGACACAATTGGACTCTCCTTGTGGATTTGGGATTTCGAAGAACGCACAGTTCTTTGCGGTGCTTTTGCCAGCTTGAGTCTTTTCAGTTTTCTAGCGAGAGGCTGAGTGCTTCCATCCTCATGTGAAGCTGAACCACTAGCCATGAACATAGGCCAGGGCCTCAGCCGTTCCTTGCCACTCCGTGTGGTAAATGGCATATTGGCAAGTTTACGCTTCTCCTCCGACAATTTTATTTTAGGTTTTGGAGTCCTTTTTTTACTGATATTTGGTGTTTTGGATTTGACATGCTCTGTACTATGACATTGGGCATCGGCCTTGGCAGACGACGTTGCTGGCATTTCATCGTCTCGGCCATGACTAGTGGCAGCAGCTTCAGCACGAGGTGGAAGTGGATCTTGATCTTTCCCTAATTTTGGAACCTCAACATTTTTGTTCTCCATATTTTAATAGGCACAACTAAAAGGCACCTCAGGTAAACAATGGAGATGGATGGATACTAGTATACTTATGGATGGACTGCCGAGTGCCGACACAGAGGTAGCTACAGCCGTGGACTACCGTACTGTGTCTGCTGCTAATATAGACTGGATGATAATGAGATGAAATCAATATATATATATGTATGTATATATAATATCACTAGTACTGCAGCCGGACAGGTAGATAATATATTTATTAGGTAATGATGACTGATGACGGACCTGCTGGACACTGTCAGCTCAGCAGCACCGCAGACTGCTACAGTAAGCTACTATACTATAGTAGTATGTACAAAGAAGAAAGAAAAAAAAAAACCACGAGTAGGTGGTATACAATTATGGATGGACTGCCGAGTGCCGACACAGAGGTAGCTACAGCCGTGGACTAACGTACTGTGTCTGCTGCTAATATAGACTGGATGATTGATAATGAGATGAAATCAATATATATATGTATGTATATATAATATCACTAGTACTGCAGCCGGACAGGTAGATAATATATTTATTAGGTAATGATGACTGATGACGGACCTGCTGGACACTGTCAGCTCAGCAGCACCGCAGACTGCTACAGTAAGCTACTATACTATAGTAGTATGTACAAAGAAGAAAGAAAAAAAAAATCCATGGGTAGGTGGTATACAATTATGGATGGACTGCCGAGTGCCGACACAGAGGTAGCTACAGCCGTGGACTAACGTACTGTGTCTGCTGCTAATATAGACTGGATGATTGATAATGAGATGAAATCAATATATATATGTATGTATATATAATATCACTAGTACTGCAGCCGGACAGGTAGATAATATATTTATTAGGTAATGATGACTGATGACGGACCAGCTGGACACTGTCAGCTCAGCAGCACCGCAGACTGCTACAGTAAGCTACTATACTCTATAGTAGTATGTACAAAGAAGAAAAAAAAAAAAAAAAACACGGGTAGGTGGTATACAATTATGGATGGACTGCCGAGTGCCGACACAGAGGTAGCTACAGCCGTGGACTACCGTACTGTGTCTGCTGCTAATATAGACTGGATGATAATGAGATGAAATCAATATATATATATATGTATGTATATATAATATCACTACTGCAGCCGGACAGGTAGATAATATATTTATTAGGTAATGATGACTGATGACGGACCTGCTGGACACTGTCAGCTCAGCAGCACCGCAGACTGCTACAGTAAGCTACTATACTATAGTAGTATGTACAAAGAAGAAAGAAAAAAAAAAAACCACGGGTAGGTGGTATACAATTATGGATGGACTGCCGAGTGCCGACACAGAGGTAGCTACAGCCGTGGACTAACGTACTGTGTCTGCTGCTAATATAGACTGGATGATTGATAATGAGATGAAATCAATATATATATATGTATGTATATATAATATCACTAGTGATGCAGCCGGACAGGTAGATAATATATTTATTAGGTAATGATGACTGATGACGGACCTGCTGGACACTGTCAGCTCAGCAGCACCGCAGACTGCTACAGTAAGCTACTATACTATAGTAGTATGTACAAAGAAGAAAGAAAAAAAAAAACCACGGGTAGGTGGTATACAATTATGGATGGACTGCCGAGTGCCGACACAGAGGTAGCTACAGCCGTGGACTAACGTACTGTGTCTGCTGCTAATATAGACTGGATGATTGATAATGAGATGAAATCAATATATATATGTATGTATATATAATATCACTAGTACTGCAGCCGGACAGGTAGATAATATATTTATTAGGTAATGATGACTGATGACGGACCTGCTGGACACTGTCAGCTCAGCAGCACCGCAGACTGCTACAGTAAGCTACTATACTATAGTAGTATGTACAAAGAAGAAAGACAAAAAAAAAAAAACACGGGTAGGTGGTATACAATTATGGATGGACTGCCGAGTGCCGACACAGAGGTAGCTACAGCCGTGGACTACCGTACTGTGTCTGCTGCTAATATAGACTGGATGATAATGAGATGAAATCAATATATATATATGTATGTATATATAATATCACTAGTACTGCAGCCGGACAGGTAGATAATATATTTATTAGGTAATGATGACTGATGACGGACCTGCTGGACACTGTCAGCTCAGCAGCACCGCAGACTGCTACAGTAAGCTACTATACTATAGTAGTATGTACAAAGAAGAAAGAAAAAAAAAAACCACGGGTAGGTGGTATACAATTATGGATGGACTGCCGAGTGCCGACACAGAGGTAGCTACAGCCGTGGACTAACGTACTGTGTCTGCTGCTAATATAGACTGGATGATTGATAATGAGATGAAATCAATATATATATGTATGTATATATAATATCACTAGTACTGCAGCCGGACAGGTAGATAATATATTTATTAGGTAATGATGACTGATGACGGACCTGCTGGACACTGTCAGCTCAGCAGCACCGCAGACTGCTACAGTAAGCTACTATACTATAGTAGTATGTACAAAGAAGAAAGAAAAAAAAAAATCCATGGGTAGGTGGTATACAATTATGGATGGACTGCCGAGTGCCGACACAGAGGTAGCTACAGCCGTGGACTAACGTACTGTGTCTGCTGCTAATATAGACTGGATGATTGATAATGAGATGAAATCAATATATATATGTATGTATATTGTAACACTGTAGGGGTGCAAGGTGCCTTTTCCTGGGGAATATGGCGGCACGCAGCAGCTGAGGAACAACACAAGTCCAGTTTCTGGTACAACTGACCCCGGCCAGTTTTATTGAAACAGAAAATAAAACAAACCCCAAAATAAAAATACCTTGCCTGTCCGGCACTAACTAAACATAAGATGTTCCTAACTGTCACTAAACAAAACACAGAGTTCTTCAGTACATACTGTATAGCTTACTTGCATCAGAAAGCGTGTCTCTCACACACAGATCCTGCAGCCTTCCCAGGCAGTCTGCCCATACTAATCAGGTTAGAAGCACTATATCACTCTTACACAGCTGAAACCCTGATTAGCCCTCTGTGAGGCCAAAGACCCGAACTGGGCCCAATGTCTAGAACTCGCCTTATCTCTCTCTCAGAGCCTTTACCCAGCTTTTACAGCAAACTGAAAAGGTTCAGACAAAACAAAAAGCATTTTTCCTAGAAGTTAACATTTTCTAAAACATGTAAGACAAGAACCTGGGACAAATATACCTGCCCTCAAACACTATCCCAGTGTTCTTGTCACATATCCCCCTCCCCTGTTTCGACCTAGGGGCCGGAACACTTGTAGCCCCCAAACAGAAGATGCGAGACAATGCATCTGCGTTGGCCAATTGTGTTCCCGGTCTATGCTCGACAGTAAACTTAAAGTCCTGCAACGCTAGAAACCATCTAGTTACACGAGCATTCTTGCCTCTATTTACATACATCCATTTTAAAGGGGCATGGTCTGTCACTAGTCTGAATTGTCTACCCAAGAGGTAATATCTCAAGGTATCTAGTGCCCACTTAATGGCCAAAGCCTCCTTTTCCACAATGGCATACCTTTTTTCATGCTCATTGAGTTTCCTACTCAAATAAATGATAGGGTGTTCGTCCCCATCTCTGGTTTGGGACAGCACAGCACCTATCCCTACCTCTGAGGCATCTGTCTGTACCACAAATTCTTTTGAAAAATCTGGTGTTATCAACACCGGTTGTGAACACAAAGCCACTTTTAACGCTTGGAACGCCTTTTCTGCATCAGGGTTCCATTTCACCACATTTGACTGCTTCCCTTTGGTAAGGTCTGACAACGGCACCGCTGTGGTCGCAAAATTAGGAATAAACCGTCTATAGTACCCAGTAATTCCCAAAAAAGCCCTTACCTGTTTTTTATTCACTGGACGAGGCCAGTTTTGAATAGCATCAACTTTATTCAATTGGGGCCTAATCAGACCTCTGCCTATGGTGAAGCCCAAGTATTTGACCTCCTCCATTGCGAGGCAGCACTTCTTTGGGTTAGCAGTTAACCCTGCCTCTCTGATTGAGTCCAGTACTGCTTGTACTTTAACCAAATGTGACCCCCAGTCTGTACTGTGAATTACCACATCATCCAAATAGGCAGCTGCATATTTTCTATGGGGCCTCAAAATTTTATCCATCGCCCGTTGAAAGGTTGCTGGAGCCCCATGCAACCCAAAGGGTAACATCTTATACTGGTACAGCCCCTCCGGAACCGAAAAGGCTGTTTTTTCTTTGGCGCTATCAGATAAAGGTATTTGCCAGTAACCTTTGGTCAGGTCCAATGTGGTGAGAAACCTGGCTGTTCCCAGCCTTTCTACAAGCTCATCCACACGGGGCATGGGGTATGCGTCAAACTTGGACACCTCATTTAACTTACGAAAGTCATTACAGAAGCGTATGCTACCGTCGGGCTTCGGGATGAGCACTATGGGACTGGACCACTCACTGTTAGACTCCTCTATGACTCCAAGTTCTAACATGGTTTTAACTTCCTTAGAAATAGCTTCTCGCTGAGCTTCAGGAATCCTATATGGCTTTAAATGAACCCTGACCCCTGGTTCTGTGACAATGTCATGTTTTATTATGGTCGTTCGGCCAGGCAGCTCTGAAAATACCTCCCTATTTTGGATGAGAAATTCTTTAACCTGATTGTTCTGATCAGCTGATAATGTCTCTGACACCTTCACTGCGGGAAGCAACCGGGGTGAAGACACCGAAGGGCAAGGCTCCGCTGACAGAGACAACCTATCTTTCCAGGGTTTGATTAAGTTAACATGGTAGATCTGTTCGGGTTTTCTCTTTCCCGGCTGGTATACTTTGTAATTAACCTCATTCACTTTTTCCCTAATCTCAAATGGACCCTGCCACTTAGCTAGGAATTTGCTTTCCACAGTGGGTACCAAAACAAGAACTCTATCTCCAGGAGCAAATTCCCGTATCTTGGCACTCCGGTTATAGACCCTCTGTTGAGCACTTTGGGCCTGTTCCATGTGCTCTCTGACAACAGGTACCACGGCTGCAATCCTATCCTGCATTTGTGTTACATGCTCAATAACGCTTCTATAAGGAGTGGGCTGTCCTTCCCACGTCTCTTTGGCAACATCCAACAGCCCTCTGGGGTGTCTACCATACAACAAATCAAATGGAGAAAACCCCGTAGAGGACTGAGGAACTTCTCTGATGGCCATTAACAAGTAGGGCAACAAACAATCCCAGTTTTTCCCATCTCTCTCAACAACCTTTTTTAACATACTTTTTAATGTTTTATTAAACCTTTCCACCAACCCGTCAGTTTGGGGATGGTAGATGGACGTCCTGAGGTGAGTGACCTTAAATAACTTGCACAATTCTTTCATGATCCTTGACATAAATGGAGTACCTTGGTCAGTCAAAATTTCTTTTGGTATTCCCACTCTACTAAATACCTGCACCAGCTCCCTAGCTATCGCCTTGGTTGTGATAGTGCGTAAAGGGACAGCCTCAGGATATCGAGTGGCATAGTCCATAATTACCAGGATATACTGATGGCCCCGAGCAGACTTTAACAAGGGCCCCACAAGATCCATGGCTATTCTGTCAAACGGGACCTCTATAATAGGCATGGGAACTAGTGGGCTCCTGAAATGGGGTCTAGGGGCATGATACTGGCATTCAGGACAGGAAGAACAATATTCAGACACTTCTTTATAAACCCCTGGCCAAAAGAACCTTTGTAAAACTCTTTCAGTGGTTTTTTCTGCCCCTAAATGTCCTGCGGTAACGTGACTATGAGCTAAATCTAGTACCGTTCTCCGATAAGGCTGGGGAACTACCAGCTGTTCCACCACATCCTCACCCCTTTTGACAATGTGGTACAAGAGCTCATTACAGATGGCCATGTGGGGATACGTAACCCTGTCACCTGGTACCACAGGTTCCCCATTAACAATCTTAACATTCTCTCTAGCCTTTATTAAGGTAGGATCCTTTAACTGTTCAGACGCAAACAGATCCTTCTTTACCTCCAGGTCAGGCACGCTTTCAGTTCTAACTACTATGTCTCTGTTCCCGGCAAGAGGGTCCTCACTGGACTCCCCATCTGTCACTTCCCCAGCCAAACTAGCAAAAGGCAAAGGGCCAGAAAGTTCCGAAGACCCACGTACATCCATAAAATCACCGGTATTATCAACTGGCTTTTTACTTCTCACATCTGTTGATAACCGTGATTCCCACAGTTTCCAAAAATGAGGAAAATCCCTCCCTATTATGGCCTCATGCACCAAGGTAGGGACCAGTCCCACTTTAACCATTGCTGACCCACAACACGTTTCTATATTCACCTCAGCAGTGGCATAATGTTGGGTATCCCCATGTATGCAAGTTACCCCAATAGGTATTTGCTGGACCTTTAAGGGGTTCACTAACCCAGCTTTCACGAGGGTAACTAAACTTCCTGAATCTAGCAAGGCCTCTACCCGGTTACCTTCTAAGAACACATCACACATTTGTTTTTCCAGCTCAGGTGAAGGTACCACAGTACAGGCTAACCTAGCAAAGAAAGACATTCTGCGACATTCAAAGGCAGCATCACATTGCATGGGTTCTTGCGTGACTGGGCAATTGGCAATAACATGACCTGGCATACCACACCTAAAACATTTAACCACACGATTATCAACCCGTTTGGGCAGCATAGACCGTTCTAGCCCCATTGGCCTGTTTCCAGGGCCAGTGTTTACAGTCTCTCCAGCCTTGCGTTCTCTTAACCGCCCAGCAATGTTTTCCCACGGAACAGTCTTACCAGTCTTTACTGAAGGGCGCTGTCGAGGATCTATGGGTTGCTGGGTGGTCATCAGTAGTTCCTCTGCTGCCAAATACCTCTCTACCATGTCCACTAATTGGTCAGCAGTACCCGGGTTTCCATGGCTCACCCACTTGCGCAGGACCATGGGCAAAGATCTCAAGTAGCGGTCCATGACGACTCTTTCCACCATCTGGGGACCAGTTAATGTCTCTGGCTGCAGCCATTTTTTTGTTAGCTGAATAAGGTCGTGCATCTGGGAGCGCGGAGGCTTCTCCATGGCGTACAGCCAACGGTGCACCCGTTGTGCTCGTACTGACAGCGTGACTCCCAGGCGGGTCAGGATCTCAGTCTTTAGTTTATCATAGTCCCGAGCCTCAGCAGGGCTTAAATCAAAGTAAGCTTTTTGGGGCTCACCTGACAGGAAAGGTGCCAGCAGACTGGCCCACTGTGCTTTCGGCCAGTTCTCACGCTCGGCAGTCCTTTCAAACGTGGTCAGATAGGCCTCCACATCATCAGCCTCTGTCATTTTCTGCAGGAAGTGACTGGCCCGTATAGAACTAGAGCTGGTTGGAGCACTGACGGCCACATCTCCAACCCGAGCTGCAAGTCTCTGCACCACTTCTGCTAAGGCCTCTCTATCCTGACGCTGTTGCCTGTAAAGTTCATCAACAACTGCCTGCTGTTGTCTCTTATTTTCCTCCATTGCCACCTGCTGTAGTCTCCAATTTTCCTCCATTGCCACCTGCTGCTGTCGGTTGGCCTCCTGCTGAGCCGCTGTAGCTTGCAGCAAGGCTTTAAGCAGATCCTCCATGTCAACAGATTTTTCAGGCGGCTTTGCAGCTGCTTTCACCCAGGACATATATCAAACCCTCAGGGGTGAGTCTCAGTAACTTCACACTGGGCTGTATCTGCATAAACCACCGTTTTCTGCAGGCCTCACAAAGCTGCTGCTTTCACTTATGCGCAGAACGGCCTGCTCGCATACTCCACCAAGTTGTAACACTGTAGGGGTGCAAGGTGCCTTTTCCTGGGGAATATGGCGGCACGCAGCAGCTGAGGAACAACACAAGTCCAGTTTCTGGTACAACTGACCCCGGCCAGTTTTATTGAAGCAGAAAATAAAACAAACCCCAAAATAAAAATACCTTGCCTGTCCGGCACTAACTAAACATAAGATGTTCCTAACTGTCACTAAACAAAACACAGAGTTCTTCAGTACATACTGTATAGCTTACTTGCATCAGAAAGCGTGTCTCTCACACACAGATCCTGCAGCCTTCCCAGGCAGTCTGCCCATACTAATCAGGTTAGAAGCACTATATCACTCTTACACAGCTGAAACCCTGATTAGCCCTCTGTGAGGCCAAAGACCCGAACTGGGCCCAATGTCTAGAACTCGCCTTATCTCTCTCTCAGAGCCTTTACCCAGCTTTTACAGCAAACTGAAAAGGTTCAGACAAAACAAAAAGCATTTTTCCTAGAAGTTAACATTTTCTAAAACATGTAAGACAAGAACCTGGGACAAATATACCTGCCCTCAAACACTATCCCAGTGTTCTTGTCACAATATATAATATCACTAGTACTGCAGCCGGACAGGTAGATAATATATTTATTAGGTAATGATGACTGATGACGGACCTGCTGGACACTGTCAGCTCAGCAGCACCGCAGACTGCTACAGTAAGCTACTATACTCTATAGTAGTATGTACAAAGAAGAAAGACAAAAAAAAAAAAACCACGGGTAGGTGGTATACAATTATGGATGGACTGCCGAGTGCCGACACAGAGGTAGCTACAGCCGTGGACTACCGTACTGTGTCTGCTGCTAATATAGACTGGATGATAATGAGATGAAATCAATATATATATATGTATGTATATATAATATCACTACTGTAGCCGGACAGGTAGATAATATATTTATTAGGTAATGATGACTGATGACGGACCTGCTGGACACTGTCAGCTCAGCAGCACCGCAGACTGCTACAGTAAGCTACTATACTATAGTAGTATGTACAAAGAAGAAAGAAAAAAAAAAAAACCACGGGTAGGTGGTATACAATTATGGATGGACTGCCGAGTGCCGACACAGAGGTAGCTACAGCCGTGGACTAACGTACTGTGTCTGCTGCTAATATAGACTGGATGATTGATAATGAGATGAAATCAATATATATATATGTATGTATATATAATATCACTAGTGATGCAGCCGGACAGGTAGATAATATATTTATTAGGTAATGATGACTGATGACGGACCTGCTGGACACTGTCAGCTCAGCAGCACCGCAGACTGCTACAGTAAGCTACTATACTATAGTAGTATGTACAAAGAAGAAAGAAAAAAAAAACCACGGGTAGGTGGTATACAATTATGGATGGACTGCCGAGTGCCGACACAGAGGTAGCTACAGCCGTGGACTACCGTACTGTGTCTGCTGCTAATATAGACTGGATGATAATGAGATGAAATCAATATATATATATGTATGTATATATAATATCACTACTGTAGCCGGACAGGTAGATAATATATTTATTAGGTAATGATGACTGATGACGGACCTGCTGGACACTGTCAGCTCAGCAGCACCGCAGACTGCTACAGTAAGCTACTATACTATAGTAGTATGTACAAAGAAGAAAAAAAAAAAAAAATCCATGGGTAGGTGGTATACAATTATGGATGGACTGCCGAGTGCCGACACAGAGGTAGCTACAGCCGTGGACTAACGTACTGTGTCTGCTGCTAATATAGACTGGATGATTGATAATGAGATGAAATCAATATATATATGTATGTATATATAATATCACTAGTACTGCAGCCGGACAGGTAGATAATATATTTATTAGGTAATGATGACTGATGACGGACCTGCTGGACACTGTCAGCTCAGCAGCACCGCAGACTGCTACAGTAAGCTACTATACTCTATAGTAGTATGTACAAAGAAGAAAGACAAAAAAAAAAAACCACGGGTAGGTGGTATACAATTATGGATGGACTGCCGAGTGCCGACACAGAGGTAGCTACAGCCGTGGACTACCGTACTGTGTCTGCTGCTAATATAGACTGGATGATAATGAGATGAAATCAATATATATATATGTATGTATATATAATATCACTACTGTAGCCGGACAGGTAGATAATATATTTATTAGGTAATGATGACTGATGACGGACCTGCTGGACACTGTCAGCTCAGCAGCACCGCAGACTGCTACAGTAAGCTACTATACTATAGTAGTATGTACAAAGAAGAAAGAAAAAAAAAAAAACCACGGGTAGGTGGTATACAATTATGGATGGACTGCCGAGTGCCGACACAGAGGTAGCTACAGCCGTGGACTAACGTACTGTGTCTGCTGCTAATATAGACTGGATGATTGATAATGAGATGAAATCAATATATATATATGTATGTATATATAATATCACTAGTGATGCAGCCGGACAGGTAGATAATATATTTATTAGGTAATGATGACTGATGACGGACCTGCTGGACACTGTCAGCTCAGCAGCACCGCAGACTGCTACAGTAAGCTACTATACTATAGTAGTATGTACAAAGAAGAAAGAAAAAAAAAAACCACGGGTAGGTGGTATACAATTATGGATGGACTGCCGAGTGCCGACACAGAGGTAGCTACAGCCGTGGACTAACGTACTGTGTCTGCTGCTAATATAGACTGGATGATTGATAATGAGATGAAATCAATATATATATGTATGTATATATAATATCACTAGTACTGCAGCCGGACAGGTAGATAATATATTTATTAGGTAATGATGACTGATGACGGACCTGCTGGACACTGTCAGCTCAGCAGCACCGCAGACTGCTACAGTAAGCTACTATACTCTATAGTAGTATGTACAAAGAAGAAAGAAAAAAAAAAAAACACGGGTAGGTGGTATACAATTATGGATGGACTGCCGAGTGCCGACACAGAGGTAGCTACAGCCGTGGACTAACGTACTGTGTCTGCTGCTAATATAGAGTCTAGACTGGATGATAAATTATTGATAATGAGATGAAATCAATATAATATCACTAGTACTGCAGCCGGACAGGTACTATATATATTTATTATGTAATGACTGATGACGGACCTGCTGGACACTGTCAGGTCAGCACAGCACCGCAGACTGCTACAGTAAGCTACTATAGTAGTATGTATAAAGAAGAATGAAAAAAAAAAAAACCACGGGTAGGTGGTATACAATATTATATATATATATATATTATATACAATTATATATATATATATATATATTAAACTGGTGGTGATTGATTATTAAACTGGTGGTCACTTCAAGTCACGTTGCAACTTGCAACTAGTACTCCGAGGCCTAAGCAGACAATCACAAAATATATTATTATACTGGTGGTCACAACAATGGCAGTGTGGCACTGACTCTGGCAGCAAAAGTGTGCACTGTACGTTATATGTACTCCTGAGTCCTGCTCTTAGACTCTAACTGCTCCCCACTGTCAGTGTCTCCCCCACAAGTCAGATAATACACTTACAGTCACACTATTATCTAATCTAGTATAAATATCACTTCAGCAAGTAGTATAGTAGTATACAGTATAGTAGTACTCCTCCTAATAATGCTCCCCAAAATACTGTGTCTCTCTCTTCTCTAAACGGAGAGGACGCCAGCCACGTCCTCTCCCTATGACTCTCAATGCACGTGTGAAAATGGCGGCGACGCGCGGCTCCTTATATAGAATCCGAGTCTCGCGATAGAATCCGAGCCTCGCGAGAATCCGACAGCGTGATGATGACGTTCGGGCGCGCTCGGGTTAGCCGAGCAAGGCGGGAAGATCCGAGCCTGCTCGGACCCGTGTAAAAAACCTGAAGTTCGGGCGGGTTCGGATTCAGAGGAACCGAACCCGCTCATCTCTAACGAGGACATGCACTGAGACTGGAGGCAGAGGCGTCACTAGAGTTGGTGTCACCCGGTATGGTAACTCATGGTGTCACCCCCCGGACCTCCTTCCGTATCACACCACACGGGAATCCTTTTTGTACTAGTTTTACTAATACAGGTTGAGTATCCCTTATCCAAAATGCTGGGACCAGACGTATTTTGGATATCAGATTTTTCCGTATTTTGGAATAATTGCATACCATAATGAGATATCATGGTGATGGGACCCAAATCTAAGCACAGAATGTATTTATGTTACATATACACCTTATACACACAGCCTGAAGGCAATTTTAGCCAATATTTTTTATATCTTTGTGCATTAAACAAAGTGTGTCTACATTCACACAATTCATTTATGTTTCATATACACCTTATACACACAGCCTGAAGGTCATTTAATACTATATTTTAAATAACTTTGACTATTAAACAAAGTTTGTGTACATTGAGTCATCAAAAAACAAAGGTTTCACTATCTCACTCTCATTCAAAAACGTCCGTATTTCGGAATATTCCGTATTTCAGAATATTTGTATATGGGATACTCAACCTGTATATATATTATATATATATAACGTCAATAATCCCTGGCACTCCAGACCTATTTGTTACTGGCTCCAGTGCCCTCCTGGTGGGTAAGATATCCCACATATGCAGAGTCCATAGAATAGGTGGCACTTGGAGACTGAGAATTAATAAAAAAACCCTCAGAGTGTGTTTATTCAAATGGTGACATTTCGGGGAGAGTCCGAAGAAGGGGAAACTCTCCCCGAAACGTCACTGTTTGAATAAACACACCCTGCGGGGTTTTGGTTTCCATTAATTCTCAGTCTCCGAGTGCCGCCTATTCTATCTAGTCTATACTATCTAGCCTATTCTACCCTTATACTACTGGTGCCCTTTACACATTATGCCACTGAATGAGCCAAAATTCCCACAGAATGAGCCAAAATTCACACGATGCCACAGAGTATGATCCTATATTCACATTATGCCACACAGTATGATCCAAAATTCACATTATGCCACACAGTATGATCCACAATTCACATTATGCTACACAATATGATCCAAAATTCACATTATGCTACACAATATGATCAAAAATGCACATAATGCCAAACAGTATGATCCACAATTCACATTATGCCACACAGTATGAGTCAAAATTCACAATATGCCACATAGTATGAGCCAAAATTCACAATATGCCACACAGTATGAGCCAAAATTCACATTACGCCACACAGTATGAGCCAAAATTCACATTACGCCACACAGTATGAGCCGAAATTCACATTACACCACACAGTATGAGCCCAAATTCAGGGACAGGGAGAGTGACAGAAAGTGACAGCAGGGACAGGGAGAGTGACAGCAGGGACATAGGGACAGGGAGAGTGACAGGGAGTGGCAGCAGGGGCATAGGGACTGGAAGAGTGACAGCAGGGACAGAGAGTGACAGCAGTGACAGAGAGAGTGACAGAGGGACAGAAAGAGGGACATAGGGAAGCAGGGTAACAGTACCTAATGAGCAGCGGAGGGTGCTGTAGTCGGTGGTGGTGAGGAGAAGGCCCTGGGCAGTGGCGGTGCAGAGGAGGGTGGCGGCAGTGAGAAGGCCCACACAACACAGGAATACATAGGAATGCAGTTGATATGTCGGCGGTCGGGATCCCGGCAGTCAGGATACCGACACCGGAATCCCGACTGCTGACAATGCCACCGCCGGAATGCCGGATAACAGGGCCTATTCCCACTCGTGGGTGTCCACGACGCCCATAGAGTGTGAAAAGAACCTGTGGCGAGTGCAGAGAGCCACCGAGCCCGCTGTGTGGTGAGTGCACTCGCGCCCCCCTCCCCTGCTGGCATTCTGGTGTCCGGGATCTCGGGGTTGATATGATGACTTCTGGGATCCTGACCACCGGCATATCAGCCCCAATCCCAATACATACACTGATATACTGTATATGACAGGGAGAGTACAATACAATACAGGTGGACAAAGGGCTGGAGGGGGAAGGGCAGTGCGATGTGGGGACACTGGGCTGGATGGGGGGAGCAGTGCGATGTGGGGACACTGGGCTGGATGGGGGGAGCAGTGCGATGTGGGGACACTGGGCTGGATGGGGGGAGCAGTGCGATGTGGGGACACTGGGCTGGATGGGGGGAGCAGTGCGATGTGGGGACACTGGGCTGGATGGGGGGAGCAGTGCAATGTGGGGACACTGGGCTGGATGGGGGGAGCAGTGCGATGTGGGGACACTGGGCTGGATGGGGAGAGCAGTGTGATGTGGGGACACTGGGCTGGATGGGGAGAGCAGTGTGATGTGGGGACACTGGGCTGGATGGGAAGGTGGGCAGTGGAATGGTGATGGCAGGGGTACACTATGCTGAATGAGGGAGGCACTGTGATTGGACTGGCTGGGGGTTCTAGCAGGTAAGCAGTTAAGATGGGCAGTCGGCAGGTTGGGAAGGGTAGGGGGGAAATAAGGCTCTATGGGAAGGAGAGGGAGTGAGATGGTGGTGAGAGGAGGGACACTAATGTGCATGAGAAGGGGACACTGTGACTATACTGGCAGGGGACTTTCTAGGTGCAGGAGCAGTGAGAGGAGTGCAGTGGGCTGCTTGGGGAGGGAAAGGAGGAGACACTGGCTTGGCAGGGTGGGTGACACTGGGATGGGGGGCAGTAAAGGTGGGGTCACTGGGATGGGGGGGCAGTAATGGTGGGGGACACTGGACAGGGTGGGAGACACTGGGATGGGGGGCAGTAATGGTGGGGGACACTAGACAGGGTGGGAGACACTGGGATGGGGGGCAGTAATGGTGGGGGGCACTGGACAGGGTGGGAGATACTGGGATGGGGGGGCAGTAATGGTGGGGGACACTGGACAGGGTGGGAGACACTGGGATGGGGGGGCAGTAATGGTGGGGGGCACTGGACAGGGTGGGAGATACTGGGATGGGGGGCAGTAATGGTGGGGGACACTGGACAGGGTGGGAGACACTGGGATGGGGGGGGCAGTAATGGTGGGGGACACTGGACAGGGTGGGAGACACTGGGATGGGGGGCAGTAACTGTGGGAGACACTGGGATGAGGGGCAGTAATAGTGGGGGACACTGGGCAGGATGGGAGACACTGGGATGGTGGGGCAATAATGGTGGGAGACACTGGGATGAGGGGCAGTAATAGTGGGGGACACTGGGCAGAGAGCACTGACCTTGGGTTGCTGCTCCCGTCAAAGCTTGGCCCCGCACACTGGCTGCAGCACCGCACTAATACACAGCAGCCTGCTGAGCAGTCCCTCCACTCCGGCTGCTCCTGGGATCTGGCAGCCTGCTGTTTGTGAGGTGGCTGCCAGGGATCACTGCCTCACGCTGGCGGTGCGGCGCGGCTCGGTGGGAGGAGAATAGACAGTGTAATTCCCAGCCCCAGCGTCAGGAATCCACCATCAATGAGACTGATCTGTGCGGACAGGAGGCGGGGCTTCCCGGCTTCTCTCCAGCTCTGAGCCTCTCGGGGACCGGAACTAAGCACTGAAGTTACGATCGCCCCCCTGCTGACAAAGGTACACTTCCCCGCCTGCAACACTCCGACACGGGTCTGTACTGTCTGACAGTGACAGCGGGGAGAAGGGGGTGTGGACAGCACCGCGGCCCGCAGACATGTGTCTCGCCTCTCAGATTGCTGGATGGGAATGGGATGCGGGCGCGCGGCTCTATTTGGTGTCACCCCATTGAAGGGTGACACCCGGGTGCGGGCCGCACCCCCCGCACCCTCCTCATGACGCCACTGACTGGAGGGGGGGAGGTTCAGGGGAAATTTGCGGAAAAATAATTTCACAGAAAGGGTAGTGGACAAGTGGAATAGCCTCCCATCAGAGGTGGTAGAGGCAAAGACAGTAGAGCAATGTAAACATGCATGGGATAGACATAAGGATATCCTTACAAAGAAATAAGGATCAAATAAGGTTTGAGATAAAAATATGATAAAAAAAGGGGCAGACTACAAGGGCCAAGTGGTTCTTATCTGCCGACAAATTCTATGTTTCTATGTTTCACTTACCAATGCGGGGTGAAGTTGAATCAGTCCGTCAGGAAGGGGTGAGACCCTGTGTGGGGTGACCAGTGCGGAGACCGGAGGAGGAGGGGTCGGTGGAAGGGCTGCAGATGCGGGTAAGGAGGAGGCAGATAACCGACTCAGCTGCTTTATATATACTGTGCTAACACTGCAGTGGGCGTCTTTTTCCATTTCTGAGCGGCAACTACAGTACCTATGCGATTCTTTGCAAATTAGTTTGATTAAAATCACACCTTTAATAGAAATAGCGATCCGTGCTGAATTAGACACAAGGAACAGAGATTTGCAGCATCATAAGTTCTTGAAATGAAGGAAGGCAGATCCACCATACTCTTGAATATCAGTTAAACAGATTGTACTTTATTAATGTAAGGATTACAGCTTCATAACCCTGGGTTACACCTTCACAATCAAATATAAAAATAAGTAAGTGCACCACCGAAAGTCTGGCCAAACAGAAACTTGCAACTTGTTTAGTCTTTAATGTGTTATAGAATTTACTATATTATAAGAATAGTAATTCTGCTGTGCCGGGTGTGTGGGGGCCTGAGCGACGGGTAACCCTCCTAGGCTTCAGGATCTTTGCCTTGGGGATTGAAGTGTAAAGGGCCCCATACATTACAACGAAATGTCCTGAGGCTGAAGTCAGAGGCGATTTCCCTTGAACTCTCCCGGGAGCTTCCCGGGAGTGGTTCCATACGATTTGGTACATTTTGCATGCGATATATCGTATGCGATCCCAGCCATGCCTGCGGGAACCGACATATCACGAGTGCAGCACTAACGATCTAGGGGAGCCGATCCGACCCTCACGAGAACGCCCACTGGATCGGAAAAACATTCAAAATGCCCGATTTCACCCGATATATCGTCCCAAATGCCCAAAATTGGATGAAATCGGGCATTATCGTTCTAGTGTATGAGGCCAGAACCAGTATTAGTACGATGTAGTTATAGCATTGCTATTATTCTTCCATACACTCACTGTACATTCTATGAATCTTTACTCTTCCTTTTAGAGGTGATAATTATTATTATTATTATTATTATTATATCTAACATATTGAAGTGTTAAACCGTTATATAGAAGCACATGCATTGCAATGTGATATATAAATACATATTGTGATAACACTGATACTTGTAAAAGTCAGTGTCATTGGATTTAGGGTGCAGCGTTCTTGTGTATTCATACTCTTGTGTCAGTTACTACGTGTACTACTATGCATAGAGGACGAGTGAGAGAGAATAGAGGGGATTCCTGAGGTAATTCCGAGTTGTTCGCTCGCTAGCTGCTTTTAGCAGCATTGCACACGCTAGGCCGCCGCCCTCTGGGAGTGTATCTTAGCTTAGCAGAATTGCGAACGAAAGATTAGCAGAATTGTGAATAGAACATTCTTAGCAGTTTCTGAGTAGCTCCAGACTTACTCCTACACTGCGATCAGTTCAGTCAGTTTCGTTCCTGGTTTGACGTCACACACACGCCCAGCGTTTGGCCAGCCACTAGAGATGAGCGGGTTCGGTTTCTCTGAATCCGAACCCGCCAGAACTTCATGGTTTTTTTCACGGGTCCGAGCGACTCGGATCTTCCCGCCTTGCTCGGTTAACCCGAGCGCGCCCGAACGTCATCATGACGCTGTCGGATTCTCGCGAGGCTCGGATTCTATCGCGAGACTCGGATTCTATATAAGGAGCCGCGCGTCGCCGCCATTTTCACACGTGCATTGAGATTGATAGGGAGAGGACGTGGCTGGCGTCCTCTCCATTTAGATTATAAGAGACTGAGAGAGATTTACTGGAGCTGACTAGGAGGAGTACTGTTACTGTAGAAGTGTAGAGACTGAGTGGAGAGAGTTTACTAGTGAGGACAGTGCAGTTTACTTTATAATCCGTTCTCTGCCTGAAAAAAGCGATACACAGCACACAGTGACTCAGTCAGTCACATACCATATCTGTGTGCACTGCTCAGGCTCAGGCCAGTGTGCTGCATCATCTATTATCTATATATAATATTATATATATCTGTCTGACTGCTCAGCTCACACAGCTTATAATTGTGGGGGAGACTGGGGAGCACTACTGCAGTGCCAGTTATAGGTTATAGCAGGAGCCAGGAGTACATAATATATTATATAGTGAGTGACCACCAGACACACAGTGCAGTTTATTTAATATATCCGTTCTCTGCCTGAAAAAAGCGATACACACAGTGACTCAGTCAGTCACATACCATATCTGTGTGCACTGCTCAGGCTCAGGCCAGTGTGCTGCATCATCTATATATATTATATATCTGTCTGACTGCTCAGCTCACACAGCTTATAATTGTGGGGGAGACTGGGGAGCACTACTGCAGTGCCAGTTATAGGTTATAGCAGGAGCCAGGAGTACATATTATATTAAAATTAAACAGTGCACACTTTTGCTGCAGGAGTGCCACTGCCAGTGTGACTGACCAGTGACCTGACCACACTGACCACCAGTATAGTTAGTAGTATACTTATATTGTGATTGCCTGAAAAAGTTAAACACTCGTCGTGTGACTTCACTTGTGTGTTTTTTTTTTTTTTTATTCTATAAAAATAAAACTCATTCTGCTGACAGACAGTGTCCAGCAGGTCCGTCATTATATAATATATAATATATACCTGTCCGGCTGCAGTAGTGATATATATATATTTTTTATATCATTTATCATCCAGTCGCAGCAGACACAGTACGGTAGTTCACGGCTGTGGCTACCTCTGTGTCTCTGCACTCGGCAGGCAGTCCGTCCATAATTGTAATACCACCTAACCGTGGATTTTTTTCATTCTTCTTTATACATACATAGTTACATAGACATCTTCTCTTTATCAACCAGTCTATATTAGCTGCAGACACAGTACAGTACGGTAGTTCACGGCTGTGGCTACCTCTGTGTCTGCACTCGGCAGGCAGTCCGTCCATAATTGTATACCACCTAACCGTGGTTTTTTTTCATTCTTCTTTATACATACATAGTTACATAGACATCTTCTCTTTATCAACCAGTCTATATTAGCTGCAGACACAGTACAGTACGGTAGTTCACGGCTGTGGCTACCTCTGTGTCTGCACTCGGCAGGCAGTCCGTCCATAATTGTATACCACCTAACCGTGGATTTTTTTCAGTCTTCTTTATACATACATAGTTACATAGACATCTTCTCTTTATCAACCAGTCTATATTAGCTGCAGACACAGTACAGTACGGTAGTTCACGGCTGTGGCTACCTCTGTGTCTGCAGTCGGCAGGCAGTCCATAATTGTATACTAGTATCCATCTCCATTGTTTACCTGAGGTGCCTTTTAGTTGTGCCTATTAAAATATGGAGAACAAAAATGTTGAGGTTCCAAAATTAGGGAAAGATCAAGATCCACTTCCACCTCGTGCTGAAGCTGCTGCCACTAGTCATGGCCGAGACGATGAAATGCCAGCAACGTCGTCTGCCAAGGCCGATGCCCAATGTCATAGTACAGAGCATGTCAAATCCAAAACACCAAATATCAGAAAAAAAAGGACTCCAAAACCTAAAATAAAATTGTCGGAGGAGAAGCGTAAACTTGCCAATATGCCATTTACCACACGGAGTGGCAAGGAACGGCTGAGGCCCTGGCCTATGTTCATGGCTAGTGGTTCAGCTTCACATGAGGATGGAAGCACTCAGCCTCTCGCTAGAAAAATGAAAAGACTCAAGCTGGCAAAAGCAGCACAGCAAAGAACTGTGCATTCCTCGAAATCCCAAATCCACAAGGAGAGTCCAATTGTGTCGGTTGCGATGCCTGACCTTCCCAACACTGGACGTGAAGAGCATGCACCTTCCACCATTTGCACGCCCCCTGCAAGTGCTGGAAGGAGCACCTGCAGTCCAGTTCCTGATAGTCAGATTGAAGATGTCAGTGTTGAAGTACACCAGGATGAGGAGGATATGGGTGTTGCTGGCGCTGGGGAGGAAATTGACCTGGAGGATTCTGATGGTGAGGTGGTTTGTTTAAGTCAGGCACCCGGGGAGACACCTGTTGTCCGTGGGAGGAATATGGCCGTTGACATGCCAGGTGAAAATACCAAAAAAATCAGCTCTTCGGTGTGGAGGTATTTCACCAGAAATGCGGACAACAGGTGTCAAGCCATGTGTTCCCTTTGTCAAGCTGTAATAAGTAGGGGTAAGGACGTTAACCACCTCGGAACATCCTCCCTTATACGTCACCTGCAGCGCATTCATAATAAGTCAGTGACAAGTTCAAAAACTTTGGGTGACAGCGGAAGCAGTCCACTGACCAGTAAATCCCTTCCTCTTGTAACCAAGCTCACGCAAACCACCCCACCAACTCCCTCAGTGTCAATTTCCTCCTTCCCCAGGAATGCCAATAGTCCTGCAGGCCATGTCACTGGCAATTCTGACGAGTCCTCTCCTGCCTGGGATTCCTCCGATGCATCCTTGCGTGTAACGCCTACTGCTGCTGGCGCTGCTGTTGTTGCCGCTGGGAGTCGATGGTCATCCCAGAGGGGAAGTCGTAAGCCCACTTGTACTACTTCCAGTAAGCAATTGACTGTTCAACAGTCCTTTGCGAGGAAGATGAAATATCACAGCAGTCATCCTACTGCAAAGCGGATAACTGAGGCCTTGACAACTATGTTGGTGTTAGACGTGCGTCCGGTATCTGCCGTTAGTTCACAGGGAACTAGACAATTTATTGAGGCAGTGTGCCCCCGTTACCAAATACCATCTAGGTTCCACTTCTCTAGGCAGGCGATACCGAGAATGTACACGGACGTCAGAAAAAGACTCACCAGTGTCCTAAAAAATGCAGTTGTACCCAATGTCCACTTAACCACGGACATGTGGACAAGTGGAGCAGGGCAGGGTCAGGACTATATGACTGTGACAGCCCACTGGGTAGATGTATGGACTCCCGCCGCAAGAACAGCAGCGGCGGCACCAGTAGCAGCATCTCGCAAACGCCAACTCTTTCCTAGGCAGGCTACGCTTTGTATCACCGCTTTCCAGAATACGCACACAACTGAAAACCTCTTACGGCAACTGAGGAAGATCATCGCGGAATGGCTTACCCCAATTGGACTCTCCTGTGGATTTGTGGCATCGGACAACGCCAGCAATATTGTGTGTGCATTAAATATGGGCAAATTCCAGCACGTCCCATGTTTTGCACATACCTTGAATTTGGTGGTGCAGAATTTTTTAAAAAACGACAGGGGCGTGCAAGAGATGCTGTCGGTGGCCAGAAGAATTGCGGGACACTTTCGGCGTACAGGCACCACGTACAGAAGACTGGAGCACCACCAAAAACTACTGAACCTGCCCTGCCATCATCTGAAGCAAGAAGTGGTAACGAGGTGGAATTCAACCCTCTATATGCTTCAGAGGTTGGAGGAGCAGCAAAAGGCCATTCAAGCCTATACAATTGAGCACGATATAGGAGGTGGAATGCACCTGTCTCAAGTGCAGTGGAGAATGATTTCAACGTTGTGCAAGGTTCTGATGCCCTTTGAACTTGCCACACGTGAAGTCAGTTCAGACACTGCCAGCCTGAGTCAGGTCATTCCCCTCATCAGGCTTTTGCAGAAGAAGCTGGAGGCATTGAAGAAGGAGCTAAAAGGGAGCGATTCCGCTAGGCATGTGGGACTTGTGGATGCAGCCCTTAATTCGCTTAACAAGGATTCACGGGTGGTCAATCTGTTGAAATCAGAGCACTACATTTTGGCCACCGTGCTCGATCCTAGATTTAAAGCCTACCTTGGATCTCTCTTTCCGGCAGACACAAGTCTGCTGGGGTTGAAAGACCTGCTGGTGACAAAATTGTCAAGTCAAGCGGAACGCGACCTGTCAACATCTCCTCCTTCACATTCTCCCGCAACTGGGGGTGCGAGGAAAAGGCTCAGAATTCCGAGCCCACCCGCTGGCGGTGATGCAGGGCAGTCTGGAGCGACTGCTGATGCTGACATCTGGTCCGGACTGAAGGACCTGACAACGATTACGGACATGTCGTCTACTGTCACTGCATATGATTCTCTCAACATTGATAGAATGGTGGAGGATTATATGAGTGACCGCATCCAAGTAGGCACGTCACACAGTCCGTACTTATACTGGCAGGAAAAAGAGGCAATTTGGAGGCCCTTGCACAAACTGGCTTTATTCTACCTAAGTTGCCCTCCCACAAGTGTGTACTCCGAAAGAGTGTTTAGTGCCGCCGCTCACCTTGTCAGCAATCGGCGTACGAGGTTACATCCAGAAAATGTGGAGAAGATGATGTTCATTAAAATGAATTATAATCAATTCCTCCGCGGAGACATTGACCAGCAGCAATTGCCTCCACAAAGTACACAGGGAGCTGAGATGGTGGATTCCAGTGGGGACGAATTGATAATCTGTGAGGAGGGGGATGTACACGGTGATATATCGGAGGGTGAAGATGAGGTGGACATCTTGCCTCTGTAGAGCCAGTTTGTGCAAGGAGAGATTAATTGCTTCTTTTTTGGGGGGGGTCCAAACCAACCCGTCATATCAGTCACAGTCGTGTGGCAGACCCTGTCACTGAAATGATGGGTTGGTTAAAGTGTGCATGTCCTGTTTTGTTTATACAACATAAGGGTGGGTGGGAGGGCCCAAGGACAATTCCATCTTGCACCTCTTTTTTCTTTTCTTTTTCTTTGCATCATGTGCTGATTGGGGAGGGTTTTTTGGAAAGGACATCCTGCGTGACACTGCAGTGCCACTCCTAGATGGGCCCGGTGTTTGTGTCGGCCACTAGGGTCGCTAATCTTACTCACACAGTCAGCTACCTCATTGCGCCTCTTTTTTTCTTTGCGTCATGTGCTGTTTGGGGAGGGTTTTTTGGAAGGGACATCCTGCGTGACACTGCAGTGCCACTCCTAGATGGGCCCGGTGTTTGTGTCGGCCACTAGGGTTGCTAATCTTACTCACACAGCTACCTCATTGCGCCTCTTTTTTTCTTTGCGTCATGTGCTGTTTGGGGAGGGTTTTTTGGAAGGGACATCCTGCGTGACACTGCAGTGCCACTCCTAGATGGGCCCGGTGTTTGTGTCGGCCACTAGGGTCGCTAATCTTACTCACACAGCTACCTCATTGCGCCTCTTTTTTTCTTTGCGTCATGTGCTGTTTGGGGAGGGTTTTTTGGAAGGGCCATCCTGCGTGACACTGCAGTGCCACTCCTAGATGGGCCCGGTGTTTGTGTCGGCCACTAGGGTCGCTAATCTTACTCACACAGCTACCTCTTTGCGCCTCTTTTTTTCTTTGCGTCATGTGCTGTTTGGGGAGGGTTTTTTGGAAGGGACATCCTGCGTGACACTGCAGTGCCACTCCTAGATGGGCCCGGTGTTTGTGTCGGCCACTAGGGTCGCTTATCTTACTCACACAGCGACCTCGGTGTAAATTTTAGGACTAAAAATAATATTGTGAGGTGTGAGGTATTCAGAATAGACTGAAAATGAGTGTAAATTATGGTTTTTGAGGTTAATAATACTTTGGGATCAAAATGACCCCCAAATTCTATGATTTAAGCTGTTTTTTAGTGTTTTTTGAAAAAAACACCCGAATCCAAAACACACCCGAATCCGACAAAAAAAATTCGGTGAGGTTTTGCCAAAACGCGTTCGAACCCAAAACACGGCCGCGGAACCGAACCCAAAACCAAAACACAAAACCCGAAAAATTTCAGGCGCTCATCTCTACCAGCCACTCCCCCGTTTCTCCAGACACTCCCACGTTTTTCCCTGACACGACTGCGTTTTTCCGCACACTCCCAGAAAACGGCCTGTTTCTGCCCAGAAACACCCACTTCCTGTCAATCACACTCTGATCACTTCAACGATGAAAAATCTTCGTTCGGACGTGAGTAAATCTACTAAGTTTTGTGCTAAAATACTAACCGCATGCGCATTTTTGCCTTAATCTCTCCGTTGCGAAAATCGGCAACGAGCGAACAACTCGGAATGACCCCCCATATTCTGTGTACTCAGAAGGGGAGAGAGATAACTTACCTGTTGGAGTGTCCCCAGGTATACTTCAGTAATAGTGAAAGAGAAGAAAATAACAATTAGATCCTTGGTAATAAACACCATATTATTATCCCTGTAACAGAAAGCAGGTTACAGTACATATTGTGCAATGGCTGCAGCAGCTGTTACACTGAGCTCTAAATATAACGTCTCAGGCACAGGGAGGAGAGATCACTCATTGTTACCATCTACCTGTAATACCGGGACCTGAGAGACGGATCCGAGGACGCTGCAGCTTCAGGGTCACTGCCCACCGTGTAACTAATACCTTTCTTCTCTGCTCTCCCACCCTCACTCCCTATCTGTCACTCTCTCTCTCTCTCTCTCTCTCTCTCTCTCTGTGTCTGGCTGTCTCGACCTCTCTCTAGCTGTCTCTCTTTCCCTCTCTGTCTGTCTCTTCCTCTCTGTGCGTCCGGCAGTGTGTTACGGAGGCTGGGTGGGGGTTGGGGAAAGCGCACACATTGCTGCTAGAGAAGAGGTGAATAGATGCTGTACATGTGCACAGTGCCGGTTGGGGCCTTGGGGCAGCTCAGCATCTTGGAGAGTGCTCGGCACGCTTCCACAGTGACACAATTGTGTGTGGGGGGGGTTCCACGAGGCTCTGCCCCTTTTCCCAAGGCTCCACCCCCTTTTGGAAACGCGCTTCAGACATCTGCAAAGTTAGGAGGTATTCTCTCAATATGTGACTGGCTGTCTCTCCATCTCTCTGTGTGACTGGCTGTCTATCTCTTTCAGTATGTCTGGCAGTCTTCACCTGTCTAGTGTCTGGCGGTCTCTATCTCTGTATGTCTGGGTATCTCTTCCTGTATGTACTGGTTGGGATTAGAATGCCGGCAGTCAGAAAACCAACCGCAGCATCCCAATGTTCAGAATACCGACAGGGGAAGGTAAGTATACGTACATCCCCCCAATGGCCCCCTAACACTATCCCGCCTTTCCACAGCCTAAACCCAACCTTCCCACCCCGCAGCCACACCCTAACCCTCCCTACCAGTGCCTAAATCTAATCCCCTCTCACTGCTGCCTATACAACCCCCCCGCAGCCTAACCCTGCCCCTGCAGCCTAAACCTAACCTCCCCCCTCCCCGCAGCCTAACCCTGCCCTGCCCCGCCCCTGCAGCCTAAACCTACCCCCCCCCCCGCAACCTCACCCTAACCCTCCCTACCAGTGCCTAAACCTAATCCCCTCTCACTGCTGCCTATACATCCCCCCCCCGCAGCCTAACCCTGCCCCTGCAGCCTAAACCTAACCTCCCCCCCCACAGCAGCCTCACCCTAACCCTCCCTACCAGTGCCTAAATCTAATCCCCTCTCACTGCTGCCTATACAACCCCCCCCGCAGCCTAACCCTGCCCCTGCAGCCTAAACCTAACCTTCCCACCCTGCAGCCTCACCCTGCCCTGCCCCTGCAGCCTAAACCTAACCCCCCCCCCCGCAACTTCACCCTAACCCTCCCTACCGGTGCCTAAACCTAATCCCCTCTCACTGCTGCCTATACTTACCTCCCCCCCCCCCGCAGCCTAACCCTGCCCCTGCAGCCTAAACCTAACCATCCCACCCTGCAGCCTCACCCTAACCCTCCCTACTGGTGCCTTAACCTAACCACCTCTCACTGCTGCCTGTAAACCCCCCCCCCCCCCGCAGTCTAACCCTGCCCTGCCCCTGCAGCCTAAACTAACCCCCCCCCCCGCAGCCTCACCCTAACCCTCCCTACCAGTGCCTAAACCTAATCCCCTCTCACTGCTGCCTGTACAACCCCCCCCCGCAGCCTAACCCTGCCCCTGCAGCCAAAACCTAACCTTCCCCCCCTCCCCGCAGCCTCACCCTAACCGTCCCTACCAGTGCCTAAACCTAATCCCCTCTCACTGCTGCCTATACAACCCCCGCACGCAGCCTAACCCTGCCCCTGCAGCCTAAACCTAACCTCCCCCCCCGCAGCCTCACCCTAACCCTCCCTACCAGTGCCTAAACCTAATCCCCTCTCACTGCTGCCTATACACCCCCCCTCTGCAGCCTAACCCTGACCCTGCAGCCTAAACCTAACCCCCCCCCCCCCCCCCCGCAGCCGCACCCTAACCCTCCCTACCGGTGCCTATACCTTATCCCCTCTCTCTGCTGCCTATACAAACCCCCCCCCCCCCGCAGCCTAACCCTGCCCCTGCAGCCTAAACCTAACCTTCCCACGCTGCAGCCTCACCCTAACCCTCCCTACTGGGGCCTAAACCTAACCCCCTCTCACTGCTGCCTGTAAACCCCCCCCCCCGCAGCCTAACCCTGCCCTGCCCCCTAAACCTAACCCTCCCTACCAGTGCCTATACCTTATCCCCTCTCTCTGCTGCCTATACAACCCCCCCTCCCCGCAGCCTAACCCTGCCCTGCCCCTGCAGCCTAAACCTAACCTTCCCGCCCTGCAGCCTCACCCTAACCCTCCCTACCGGTGCCTAAACCTAATCCCACTCACTGCTGCCTATACAACCCCCCCCCCCCCCCGCAGCCGCCTAAACCTAACCTTCCCACCCTGCAGCCTCACCCTAACCCTCCCTACCGGTGCCTAAACCTAATCCCCTCTCTCTGCTGCCTATACAACCCCCCCCCCCCCCCGCAGCCTAACCCTGCCTTTGCAGCCTAACCCTGCCCTGCCCCTGCAGCCTAAACCTAACCTCCCCCCCGCAGCCTCACCCTAACCCTCCCTACCAGTGCCTAAACCTAATCCCCTCTCAATGCTGCCTATACATCCCCCCCCCGCAGCCTAACCCTGCCCCTGCAGCCTAAACCTAACCTCCCACGCCGCAGCCTTACCCTAACCCTCCCTACCAGTGCCTAAACCTAATCCCCTCTCACTGCTGCCTATACATCCCCCCCCGCAGCCTATCCCTGTCCCTGCAGCCTAAACCTAACCGCCCCCCCCCCCGCAGCCTCACCCTAACCCTCCCTACCGGTGCCTATACCTTATCCCCTCTCTCTGCTGCCTATACACCCCCCCCCCGCAGCCTAACCCTCCCCCTGCAGCCTAAACCTAACCTTCCTACCCTGCAGTCTCACCCTAACCCTCCCTACTGGTGCCCAAACCTAATCCCCTCTCACTGCTGTCTATACAACCCCCCCCCCCCCCGCAGCCTAACCCTGCCCTGCCTGTGCATCCTAAACCTAACCTTCCCGCCTGCAGCCTCACCCTAGTCCTCCCTACCGGTGCCTAAACCTAATCCCCTCTCACTGCTGCCTATACAACCCCCCCGCAGCCTAACCCTGCCCCTGCAGCCTAAACCTAACCTTCCCACGCTGCAGCCTCACCCTAACCCTCCCTACTGGTGCCTATACCTTATCCCCTGTCACTGCTGCCTGTACAACCCCCCCCCCCCCCCGGAGCCAAACCCTGCCCTGCCCCTGCAGCCTAAACCTAACCTTCCCGCCCTGCAGCCTCACCCTATCCCTCCCTACCGGTGCCTATACCTTATCCCCTCTCACTGCTGCCTGTACAACCCCCCCCCCCCGCAGCCTAACCCTCCCCCTGCAGCCTAAACCTAACCTTCCTGCCCTGCAGCCTCACTCTAACCCTCCCTGCCGGTGCCTAAACCTAATCCCCTCTCACTGCTGCCTATACAACCACCACCCCGCAGCCTAACCCTGTCCCTGCAGCCTAAACCTAACCTTCCCACGCTGCAGCCTCACCCTAACCCTCCCTACTGGTGCTTATACCTCATCCCCTCTCACTGCTGCCTGTACAACCCCCCCTCCCCCCCCCCCCCGCAGCCTAACCCTCCCCCTGCAGCCTAAACCTAACCTCCCACGCTGCAGCCTCACTCTAACCCTCCCTGCCGGTGCCTAAACCTAATCCCCTCTCACTGCTGCCTATACAACCCCCACCCCGCAGCCTAACCCTGCCCCTGCAGCCTAAACCTAACCTTCCCTCCCTGCAGCCTCACCCTAACCCTTAACCTAATCCCCTCTGACTGCTGCCTATACAACCCCCCCACAGCCTAACCCTGCCCCTGCAGCCTAAACCTAACCTTCCCACCCTGCAGCCTCACCCTAACCCTCCCTACTGGTGCCTAAACCTAAACCTCTCTCACTGCTGCCTATACAAACCCCCCCCCCCCCCCCCCCGGCAGCCTAACCCTGCCCCTGCAGCCTAAACCTAACCTTCCCACCCTGCAGCCTCACCCTAACCCTCCCTACCGGTGCCTAAACCTAATCCCCTCTCACTGCTGCCTATACAACCCCCCCGCAGCCTAACCCTGCCCCTGCATCCTAAACTTCCCACCCTGCAGCCTCACCCTAACCCTCCCTACCAGTGCCTAAACCTAATCCCCTCTCACTGCAGCCTATACAACCCCCCCGCAGCCTAACCCTGCCCCTGCAGCCTAAACCTAACCTTCCCACCCTGCAGCCTCACCCTAACCCTCCCTACTCATGCCTAAACCTAATCCCCTCTCACTGCTGGCTGTACAACCTCCCCCCCCCCCCCCCCCCCCGTAGCCTAACCCTCCCCCTGCAGCCTAAACCTAACCTTCCCACCCTGCAGCCGCACCTTAACCCTCCCTACTGGTGCCTAAACCTAATCCCCTTTCACTGCTGCCTATACAACCCCCCCCCCCGCAGCCTAACCTTGCCCCTGCAGCCTAAACCTAACCTTCCCACCCTGTAGCCTCACCCTAACCCTTAACCTAATCCCCTCTGACTGCTGCCTATACAACCCCCCCACAGCCTAACCCTGCAGCCTAAACCTAACCTTCCCACCCTGCAGCCTCACCCTAACCCTCCCTACCGGTGCCTAAACTTTATCCCCTCTCTCTGCTGCCTATACAACCCCCCCCGCAGCCTAACCCTGCTCCTGCAGCCTAAACCTAACCTTCCCACCCTGCAGCCTCACCCTAACCCTCCCTGCTGGTGCCTAAACCTAATCCCCTCTCACTGCTGCCTATACAACATCCCCCCCCCCCCCGCAGCCTAACCCTGCCCCTGCAGCCTAAACCTAACCTTCCCACCCTGCAGCCTCACCCTAACCCTCCCGGTGCCTAAACCTAATACCCTCTCACTGCAGCCTATACAACCCCCCCGCAGCCTAACCCTGCCCCTGCAGCCTAAACCTAACCTTCCCACCCTGCAGCCTCACCCTAACCCTCCCTACTCATGCCTAAACCTAATCCCCTCTCACTGCTGCCTGTACAACCTCCCCCCCCCCCCCCCGTAGCCTAACCCTCCCCCTGCAGCCTAAACCTAACCTTCCCACCCTGCAGCCGCACCTTAACCCTCCCTACTGGTGCCTAAACCTAATCCCCTTTCACTGCTGCCTATACAACCCCCCCCCCCCCCGCAGCCTAACCTTGCCCCTGCAGCCTAAACCTAACCTTCCCACCCTGTAGCCTCACCCTAACCCTTAACCTAATCCCCTCTGACTGCTGCCTATACAACCCCCCCACAGCCTAACCCTGCAGCCTAAACCTAACCTTCCCACCCTGCAGCCTCACCCTAACCCTCCCTACCGGTGCCTAAACTTTATCCCCTCTCTCTGCTGCCTATACAACCCCCCCCGCAGCCTAACCCTGCTCCTGCAGCCTAAACCTAACCTTCCCACCCTGCAGCCTCACCCTAACCCTCCCTGCTGGTGCCTAAACCTAATCCCCTCTCACTGCTGCCTTTACAACCCCCCCCTAACCCTGTCCCTGCAGCCAAAACCTAACCTCCCCCCCCCCCCCGCAGCCTCACCCTAACCCTCCCTACCAGTGCCTAAACCTAATCCCCTCTCACTGCTGCCTATACAACCCCCCCACGCAGCCTAACCCTGCCCCTGCAGCCTAAACCTAACCTTTCCGCCCTGCAGCCTCACCCTAACCCTCCCTACCGGTGCCTAAACCTAATCCCCTCTCACTGCTGCCTTTACAACCCCCCCCTAACCCTGTCCCTGCAGCCAAAACCTAACCTCCCCCCCCCCGCAGCCTCACCCTAACCCTCCCTACCAGTGCCTAAACCTAATCCCCTCTCACTGCTGCCTATACAACCCCCCCACGCAGCCTAACCCTGCCCCTGCAGCCTAAACCTAACCTTCCCGCCCTGCAGCCTCACCCTATCCCTCCCTACCGGTGCCTATACCTTATCCCCTCTCACTGCTGCCTGTACAACCCCCCCCCCCCCCCCCGCAGCCTAACCCTCCCCCTGCAGCCTAAACCTAACCTTCCTGCCCTGCAGCCTCACTCTAACCCTCCCTGCCGGTGCCTAAACCTAATCCCCTCTCACTGCTGCCTATACAACCACCACCCCGCAGCCTAACCCTGTCCCTGCAGCCTAAACCTAACCTTCCCACGCTGCAGCCTCACCCTAACCCTCCCTACTGGTGCTTATACCTCATCCCCTCTCACTGCTGCCTGTACAACCCCCCCTCCCCCCCCCCCCGCAGCCTAACCCTCCCCCTGCAGCCTAAACCTAACCTCCCACGCTGCAGCCTCACTCTAACCCTCCCTGCCGGTGCCTAAACCTAATCCCCTCTCACTGCTGCCTATACAACCCCCACCCCGCAGCCTAACCCTGCCCCTGCAGCCTAAACCTAACCTTCCCTCCCTGCAGCCTCACCCTAACCCTTAACCTAATCCCCTCTGACTGCTGCCTATACAACCCCCCCACAGCCTAACCCTGCCCCTGCAGCCTAAACCTAACCTTCCCACCCTGCAGCCTCACCCTAACCCTCCCTACTGGTGCCTAAACCTAAACCTCTCTCACTGCTGCCTATACAAACCCCCCCCCCCCCCCGGCAGCCTAACCCTGCCCCTGCAGCCTAAACCTAACCTTCCCACCCTGCAGCCTCACCCTAACCCTCCCTACCGGTGCCTAAACCTAATCCCCTCTCACTGCTGCCTATACAACCCCCCCGCAGCCTAACCCTGCCCCTGCATCCTAAACTTCCCACCCTGCAGCCTCACCCTAACCCTCCCTACCAGTGCCTAAACCTAATCCCCTCTCACTGCAGCCTATACAACCCCCCCGCAGCCTAACCCTGCCCCTGCAGCCTAAACCTAACCTTCCCACCCTGCAGCCTCACCCTAACCCTCCCTACTCATGCCTAAACCTAATCCCCTCTCACTGCTGGCTGTACAACCTCCCCCCCCCCCCCCCCGTAGCCTAACCCTCCCCCTGCAGCCTAAACCTAACCTTCCCACCCTGCAGCCGCACCTTAACCCTCCCTACTGGTGCCTAAACCTAATCCCCTTTCACTGCTGCCTATACAACCCCCCCCCCCCGCAGCCTAACCTTGCCCCTGCAGCCTAAACCTAACCTTCCCACCCTGTAGCCTCACCCTAACCCTTAACCTAATCCCCTCTGACTGCTGCCTATACAACCCCCCCACAGCCTAACCCTGCAGCCTAAACCTAACCTTCCCACCCTGCAGCCTCACCCTAACCCTCCCTACCGGTGCCTAAACTTTATCCCCTCTCTCTGCTGCCTATACAACCCCCCCCCCCCCGCAGCCTAACCCTGCTCCTGCAGCCTAAACCTAACCTTCCCACCCTGCAGCCTCACCCTAACCCTCCCTGCTGGTGCCTAAACCTAATCCCCTCTCACTGCTGCCTATACAACACCCCCCCCCCCCCCCCGCAGCCTAACCCTGCCCCTGCAGCCTAAACCTAACCTTCCCACCCTGCAGCCTCACCCTAACCCTCCCGGTGCCTAAACCTAATCCCCTCTCACTGCTGCCTATACAACCCCCCCGCAGCCTAACCCTGCCCCTGCAGCCTAAACATAACCTCCCCCCCCTGCAGCCTCACCCTAACCCTCCCTACCGGTGCCTAAACCTAATCCCTTCTCTCTGCTGACTATACAACCCCCCCCCCCGCAGCCTAACCCTGCCCCTGCAGCCTAAACCTAACCTTCCCACCCTGCAGCCTCATCCTAACCATCCCTACCGGTGCCTAAACCTAATCCCCTCTCACTGCTGCCTTTACAACCCCCCCCTAACCCTGTCCCTGCAGCCAAAACCTAACCTCCCCCCCCCCCCCCCCGCAGCCTCACCCTAACCCTCCCTACCAGTGCCTAAACCTAATCCCCTCTCACTGCTGCCTATACAACCCCCCCACGCAGCCTAACCCTGCCCCTGCAGCCTAAACCTAACCTTTCCGCCCTGCAGCCTCACCCTAACCCTCCCTACCGGTGCCTAAACCTAATCCCCTCTCACTGCTGCCTATACAACCCCCCCGCAGCCTAACCCTCCCCCTGCAGCCTAAACCTAACCTTCCCACCCTGCAGCCTCACCCTAACCCTCCCTACCGGTGCCTAAACCTAATTCCCTCTCACTGCTGCCTGTACAACCCCCCCGCAGCCTAACCCTGCCCCTGCAGCCTAAACATAACCTCCCCCCCCTATCCCCCCGCAGCCTCACCCTATCCCTCCCTACCGGTGCCTAAACCTAATCCCCTCTCTGCTGACTATACAACCCCCCCCCCCCCCCCCCCCGCAGCCTAACCCTGCCCCTGCAGCCTAAACCTAACCTTCCCACCCTGCAGCCTCACCCTAACCCTCCCTACCGGTGCCTAAACCTAACCCCACTTCCCACAGCTTAAACCTAACCCACACCCCGCAGCCTAACCTTAACCCTCCCTGGGGGTGCCTAAACCTAATCCCCTGTCACTGCTGCCTGTACTACCCCCCCGCAGCCTAACCCTGCCCCTGCAGCCTAAACTACCCCGTGGCTAACCTGTCAGAGTGGCCGGCTGATGCTCGTTCGGGATCCCGGGGGTAGCGATTCTGGCACCGGTGATGTGATGCTATTCTGGATGCCGGTGTTGGCATTATGAGGAGTGTTGGGATTCCGTCTTCTGTATTTTGACTGCCAGGATAATAACTGGATCCCCTCTCTCTGTATGTCTGACTGTCCCTCTCTCTCTGTATGTCTGGCTGTCTCTCCCTCTCTCTCTGTGTCTGGCAGTCTCCCTCTCTCTGTATGTCTGACTGTCCCTCTCTTTCTGTATGTATGTCTGACTATCCCTCTCTCTCTCTGTGTCTGGCTGTCTCTCCCTCTCTATCTGTGTCTGGCTGTCTCTCCCTCTCTGTGTGTCTGGCAGTCTCTCCCTCTCTGTGTGTCTGGCTGTCTCTCCCTCTCTGTGTGTCTGGCTGTCTCTCCCTCTCTGTGTGTATGGCTGTCTTTCCTCTCTGTGGGCGGGATGTATTAACATACATCGCCGCCCCTCGCCGGTTACCGCAGCGATGTTGATCGCATATGTACTAACATATGCGATCAACATCGCGATGCGGTGACGGAGGCCCCCCGCGATACCTGTTAGGTGGTCTGCGGGGGGTCTCCGTCACCTCCCCGGGGTCCCCACACTGGCTAGATGCCGGGAAGCAGCAGCAGGCTGCCCCCGGCACCTCCTCCTCCCCCCTGCAGCCGGAAGGACGTCCGGCTGCGTTGCTAGGGGGAGGAGGACACTACCTTCCGGGTCCAGGGCAGCCTGGAGGAAGGTAAGCCAGGGGGAAGGGGGGTCGGCGTCTGCGGCGGGGGTCGACGGTGTCGGCGGGTTGCGGCGGTCGGCGAAAAGAAGCCCATAGGCTTCTATAGGGTTTCGCCATCCAGAGATGGCGAAACCCTGGACGACGAAAACGCTGCGGTAGGATCTTAGTAAATATGAAAATGCGGTAAAACCCCCGTTTTCGGGGGTTTTACCGCATTTTTGCTTTAGTACATCCCGCCCTGTGTGTCTGGCTATCTCTCCCTCTCTCTCTGTATGTCTGTGTATCTCTCCCCCTCTGTTTGTCTGGATGTCTCTCTCTGTGTAATTGGCTATCTCTCCTTCTGTGTCTGGCTGTCTCTCTCTCTCTCTCTGTGTCTGGCGGTCTCCCTCTCTCGCTGTGTGTGCCTGGCTGTCTCTCTCCCTCTCTTTCTGTATGTCTGGCAGTCTCTCCCTATCTGTGTGCCTGGCTATCTCTCCCTCTCTGTATGACTGTGTATCTCTCCCTCCATCTGTCTGGCTGTCTCTCTCTGTGTAATTGTCTATCTCTCTGTGTCTGGCTGTCTCTCTCTGTGTCTGGCAGTCTCTCTCTCTCTGTATGTGCCTGGCTGTCTCTCTCTCTTCCTCTCTTTCTGTATGTCTGGCAGTCTCTCCCTCTAGGTGTGCCTGGCTATCTCTCCCTCTGTGTGTGTGTGTGTGTGTGTGTGTGTGTGTGTGTGTCTGGCTGTCTCTCTCTGTGTAACTGGCTATCTCTCCTTCTGTGTGTGTGTGTGTGTGTGTGTGTGTGTGTGTGTGTGTGTCTGTTTCTCCCCCAAAATGTGAGTCTGGCTGTCTGTGTGTGTGTGTGTTTATCCCTCTCTCTGTGTGTCTGGCTGTCTCTCTCTCTCTGTATGTCTGGCTGTCTCTCCCTGCCCGTGTGTATGGCTGTCTCCCTCTTTGTGTGTCTGGCTGTGTCACACGCCAGGGGCAGCGCCCGCCGCACTTACCCCTGCGTGCCCGCTGGTCCGCCTGGCGGTCCCCGCCTCCGGTGGTCGTCGGGTCCCTGCGTCTGGCTGGCGCTGCTCCCGGCGGTTCCCCGGAGTGTGGGCGCCGCCATTACACCCGGCGTCACGTGGGCGGGGAGCGGGTGACGTCATTGATCCACTCCACCAATCCGGATAGGGCGGGGAATTCAAAACCAGACGCCGGGCAGAGCTCCGGTGCCTGAGTATCGTCTCTACTTCGAAGGTGATCCCCACTGCTCCTGTTGTTGCTGTACAAATCTCCAAGCGTTTCCGGCATCCAGCCAGTTCATCAGTGTCTTTCACCACCGCTCACAAGTTCATCAGTGTCTTTAAACATCGCTCACAAGTTCATCAGTGTCTTTCACCACCGCTCACAAGTTCATCAGTGTCTTTAAACATCGCTCACAAGTTCATCAGTGTCTTTAAACATCGCTCACAAGTTCATCAGTGTCTTTCACCACCGCTCACAAGTTCATCAGTGTCTTTAAACATCGCTCACAAGTTCATCAGTGTCTTTAAAAATCGCTCACAAGTTCATCAGTGTCTTTCACCACCGCTCACAGGTTCATCAGTGTCTTTCGCCACCGCTCACAAGTTCATCAGTGTCTTTAAACATCGCTCACAAGTTCATCAGTGTCTTTCACCACCGCTCACAAGTTCATCAGTGTTTTTCACCACCGCTCACAAGTTCATCAGTGTCTTTCACCACCGCTCACAAGTTCATCAGTGTTTTTCTCCACCGCTCACAAGTTCATCAGTGTCTTTCACCACCGCTCACAAGTTCATCAGTGTCTTTAAACATCGCTCACAAGTTCATCAGTGTCTTTCACCACCGCTCACAAGTTCATCAGTGTCTTTAAACATCGCTCACAAGTTCTTCAGTCTTTAAGCATCGCTCACAAGTTCATCAGTGTCTTTAAACATCGCTCACAAGTTCATCAGTGTCTTTAAACATCGCTCACAAATTCTTCAGTGTCTTTCACCATCGCTCACAAGTTTATCAGTGTCTTTAAACATCGCTCACAAGTTCATCAGTGTCTTTAAACATCGCTCACAAGTTCATCGGTGTCTTTAAACATTGCTCACAAATTCTTCAGTGTCTTTCACCATCGCTCACAAGTTTTTCATTCATCAGTGTCTTTAAACATTGCTCACAAGTTCATCAGTGTCTTTAAACATCGCTCACAAGTTCTTCAGTGACTTTCGACATCGCTCACAAGTTCTCATTCTTTTATGTGTTTCAGTATCGCGCCCAAACCCTTCTCATAATAAAGTTCTTTTACACCAATTATAACTGTCAAAGTTCTGTATGAGGAAAACCTATATCCGGCCATCTCTACTCCGACCCAGCTGTGGTTCCTCTTCCCGACCATCGGAAGAACCCCCGAGTTCTCAACACTCCCAACCCAGGTCAGTGACAGTATACTCAGGCCACATGGACCCGGGGGATCGGAACCCAGAGTCAAGTGCCATCCAAAACTTGGTTTCCCGAGTTCAGAGTCAGGAGGCGGCACAGAGCCAGGTGATGCAGTATCTCCAGGAATTATCCAGCCGGCTGGATCAAATTCAGGCTTCCCTAGCTTCAGTAGTTCCGGCTCCAGCTCCAGTACCCGCTCCAGTGGTTGTTCCTAGTAATGTTCAATCTTTGTCTGGAACCAGGTCACGCCTTCAGCTTCCCAATACCTCTCGCTATAATGGGAATCCAAAGAATTGCCGTGGTTTTCTCAACCAATGCGAGGTGCATTTTGAACTTCTCTCACACAACTTCCCCATGGATCGGTCCAAAGTGGCATACATTATTTCCTTGCTGGAAGGTTCAGCGTTGGATTGGGTGTCTCCGTTGTGGGAGCGATCTGACCCTTTGGTTTCCAGTTACACCAATTTCATCGCGTCATTCCGAAGGATCTTTGATGAGCCCAGCAGAATGACCGCTGCTTCCTCGGACTTGCTCCGAGTCCGTCAAGGCTCCCGTTCAGTGGGACAGAATGTGATTCACTTCCAGACCATAGCCTCAGAACTACGCTGGAATAATGATGCTCTCCGGGCCGCTTTCTGGAACGGGCTCTCCGACCGTCTAAAGGTCGAGCTGGTCACTAGGGATCTGCCGGATTCCTTAGAACAGTTGATCTCACTCTGTGTAAAGGTGGATCTTCGCATGCAGGAACGAGGTGGCAAATGTAGTCGGTCAGATCGATCCAGATTCCGGTCTCTCCCGTCTAAGCAAAAGAGTTACCCCAAGTCCTGATGAACCCATGCAAATCAATCGATCCCGGCTGTCCCCGGAAGAACGACAGCGCCGTCGTGAGGGTAAACTCTGCCTCTACTGTGGAGCCACGGATCACATTATCAAATTCTGCAAGTCCCGTCCGGGAAACGGGCAGTCCTAGCTTGTTCCGGAGGAGTCGAGTTAGGGGTTACATCTAAATCTTCTCCGACAGTGGATTGTTTACTCTCCGCGTCTCTGTTTTCTGAGTCAATAGCCAAACCTGTTAAGGCTCTGCTGGACTCTGGGGCTGCAGGGAATTTTGTTTCTCTTTCTTGTGTCCAGAGTCTAGGTTTACAGTTACAGTCTGTCAAACGATCTATTACGTTGACTGCCATCAATGGTACCAAAATTTCTAATGGTCTTATTACAAGTCGCACAGAGCCAATCAAGCTGCAGGTCGGAGCTCTGCATCAAGAACATCTGGAGTTCCTAGTGATTCCGGAGATGCCTCACGATCTTTTTCTTGGTCTTCCTTGGCTTAAAATTCACAACCCTCACGTCGACTGGAAGTCGTCACAAATAATGTCCTGGAGTTAGTTTTGTCATTCTAATTGTCTCACTCCTGTTTACCCGCTCCGTGCATCTTCCAAGTCGGATGAGGAGCTCATTCCGGAGGCCTATCGGGAGTTCACAGATGTGTTTTCGGAACAGGCGGCCGATCAGTTACCACCCCATAGACCCTGGGACTGTCCCATTGAGCTTATCCCAGGGAAAATGCCACCCGGGGACGCACATATCCCTTGTCATTACCCGAGACCCAAGCTATGTCGGACTATATCAAGTCTAATCTGCTGAAAGGATTCATTCGCCCCTCTACCTCCCTGGCTGGAGCAGGTTTCTTTTTCGTGAAGAAGAAGGACGGGGGGTTAAGACCATGTATTGATTATCGTGGCTTAAACGATATCACCGTTAAGAACAAATACCCTTTGCCTCTAATCACGGAGCTATTTGATAGGGTTCGTGGAGCCCACGGCTTCACTAAGCTCGACTTAAGAGGAGCCTATAATTTGATACGTATCCGACAGGGGGACGAATGGAAGACGGCCTTCAATACCAGGGACGGGCATTACGAATATCTGGTAATGCCGTTTGGCCTCAGCAATGCCCCTGCCGTCTTTCAGGGATTTGTAAATTAAATCTTCCGAGATATGTTATACCAAAGCGTAGTGGTATACTTGGATGACATTCTGATATTTTCTAAAAATCTCGCAGAACACAGAGTACAGGTCAAAGAAGTACTTCTTCGCCTACGAAGGAATCGTCTCTACGGCAAGATTTCCAAATGTATCTTTGAGGTCCCTTCAATTCCATTTCTCGGTTATGTCATCTCAGGTACGGAGCTTCGCATGGATCCGGAAAAACTCACTGCCATTCGGGACTGGACTCAGCCTCTCTCCTTGAAAGCGGTACAAAGATTTCTGGGCTTTGCAAATTACTACCGGAAATTCATAAAGGAATTCTCTACCATTGTTGCACCTATTACTGCCCTAACCAAAAAGGGGTCTGACCCAAGTCACTGGTCTTCAGAAGCTGTAGTAGTGTTCGCCCGGTTGAAATCAGACTTTATGTCCGCTCCGGTACTCCAACAACCGAATTTTTCAAAACCATTCTTCTTGGAGGTCGATGCTTCCTCAGTAGGCATCAGTGCCGTTCATTCACAGTACTCTTCTGATGGGAAGTTACATCCATGTGGTTTCCATTCTCGTAAGTTCTCTCCTCCTGATCGAAACTACACCATTGGAGATCAGGAACTTTTAGCAATAAAATCTGCCCTAGAAGAATGGAGGTACTTATTGGAAGGTGCTAAACACCTAATTACGATTTACACCGATCACAAGAACTTGTTGTATATCAAGACGGCCCAGTGCTTGAATCCCCGTCAAGCTAGATGGGCGCTCTTCTTCACTCGATTCTCGTTCGTTATTAAGTACCGGGCCGGGACTCTTAACGCTAAGGCTGATGCTCTGTCTCGTTCCTTAACGGCCTCGGATGAGGAGAATTCCTTTGAAAAGAGTTTGATTCTCAGTCCAGTCTCTATTTCAGCAGCTCCCACCGCTCTAGGTCCTCCTCCTGGGAGAATGTCTGTACCAGCTGAATTTCGACCAAAGTTGCTGCAGTGGGCTCATATCTCCAAGTTTTCCGGTCATGCTGGAGTTCAAAAAATGTGTGAATTTCTACGAAGGTCATATTGGTGGGACACCATGAAGAAGGATATACAAGATTATGTCAATTCATGTCCTCAATGTGCTCAGCACAAAACTCTTCGTCTGCCTCCTGCGGGGTTGCTTCGTCCACTGTCCATTCCTAAGAAACCTTGGACCCATATTTCTATGGACTTTGTTACCGAATTACCCCTCTCCAAGGGTTACAATACCATCTGGGTGATTATTGACCGCTTTTCTAAAATGGCACATTTTATTCCATTAACCGGGTTACCAACGGCTCCCAAGTTGGCTCTACTATTTATTCGTGAACACTTCCGCCTGCACGGGTTACCTCGGGAGATAGTCTCTGATCGAGGGGTACAGTTCACTGCAAGATTTTGGAGGGCCCTCTGTTCAGCCTTACAAATAAAACTCAAGTTCTCGTCTGCTTACCATCCTCAAACCAATGGGCAAACTGAACGCGTCAATCAAGATTTAGAGACTTTTCTCCGCGTTTATCTCTCTCCTTCGCAAGACGATTGGGTGGAACTGTTACCCTGGGCCGAGTTTGCTCATAATCATCTGTACCACTCTTCCACTGGTGAGTCCCCATTCTTCATTAATTATGGATTCTATCCACAAGTTCCAGAATTACCCATCTTTCCTCCGGTGGATGTTCCTGCTGCAGCTTCTACTCTCCAGCACTTCAGTCAAATCTGGAGTAGAGTTCATGCTAATCTCAAGAAAATCTCCAGCCGCTACAAATTCTTTGCGGATAGAAAACGGCGGGCAGCTCCTCAATACAAAGTTGGTGACAGGGTATGGCTCTCTACCCGCAATCTTCGTTTAAGAGTGCCCGCTATGAAGTTTGCTCCGAGGTTCATCGGTCCTTACCCTGTTTTGCAAGTCCTGAACCCGGTTGTTTGCAAATTGGGATTGCCTTCCCACTTTCGGGTACCAAATTCTTTCCATGTCTCTCTCCTTCGTCCCCTCATTTTAAATCGGTTCCATTCAGAATCTCCTAAGCCAACCTCGGTAGAGACTGAAGCTGGAACAGAATTTGAAATCAAAGCTATTCTTGACTCTCGTTATCTTCACAAGAATTTACAATATCTGGTAGAATGGAAAGGTTATGGTCCTGAGGAGAGGAGCTGGGTCAAAGCTGCTGAAGTCACGGCTCCCCGACTAGTGCGTATCTTCCATTCCAAACATCCAACAAAGCCCGGGAAGTGTCCGGGGGCCACTCCTGGAGGAGGGGGTACTGTTACACGCCAGGGGCAGCGGCCGCCGCACTTACCCCTGCGCGCCTGCTGGTCCGCCTGGCGGTCCCCGCCTCCGGTGGTCGTCGGGTCCCGGCGTCTGGCTGGCGCTGCTCACGGCGGTTCCCCGGAGTGTGGGCGCCGCCATTACACCCGGCGTCACGTGGGCGGGGAGCTGGTGACATCATTGATCCACTCCACCAATCCGGATAGGGCGGGGAATTCAAAATCAGACGCCGGGCAGAGCTCCGGTGCCTGAGTATCGTCTCTACTTCGAAGGTGATCCCCACTGCTCCTGTTGTTGCTGTACAAATCTCCAAGCGTTTCCGGCATCCAGCTAAACTTCCCTGCACACCGTTCTGTGTGCTTCTAGCGTCCAGTGTGCTCACAAGTTCATCAGTGTCTTTAAACATCGCTCACAAGTTTATCAGTGTCTTTAAACATCGCTCACAAGTTCATCAGTGTCTTTCACCACCGCTCACAAGTTCATCAGTGTCTTTCACCACCGCTCACAAATTCATCAGTGTCTTTCACCACCACTCACAAGTTCATCAGTGTCTTTCACCACCGCTCACAAGTTCATCAGTGTCTTTAAACATCGCTCAATGTTCATCAGTGTCTTTAAACATCGCTCACAAGTTCATCAGTGTCTTTCACCACCGCTCACAAGTTCATCAGTGTCTTTCACCACCGCTCACAAGTTCATCAGTGTCTTTAAACATCGCTCATAAGTTCATCAGTGTCTTTCACCACCGCTCACAAGTTCATCAGTGTCTTTCACCACCGCTCACAAGTTCATCAGTGTCTTTAAACATCGCTCACAAGTTCATCAGTGTCTTTAAACATCGCTCACAAGTTCATCAGTGTCTTTCACCATCACTCACAAGTTCATCAATGTCTTTCACCACCGCTCACAAGTTCATCAGTGTCTTTCACCACGGCTCACAAGTTCATCAGTGTCTTTAAACATCGCTCACAAGTTCATCAGTGTGTTTCACCACCGCTCACAAGTTCATCAGTGTCTTTAAACATCGCTCAATGTTCATCAGTGTCTTTAAACATCGCTCACAAATTCTTCAGTGTCTTTAAACATCGCTCACAAGTTCTTCATTCATCAGTGTCTTTAAACATCGCTCACAAGTTCATCAGTGTCTTTAAACATCGCTCACAAATTCTTCAGTGTCTTTCACCATCGCTCACAAGTTCTTCATTCTTCAGTGTCTTTAAACATCGTTCCCAAATTTTTCAGTGACTTTCGACATCGCTCACAAGTTCTCATTCTTCTATGTGTTTCAGTATCGCTCCCAAACCCTTCTCATAATAAAGTTCTTTTACACCAAATATAACTGTCAAAGTTCTGTATGAGGAAAACCTATATCCGGCCATCTCTACTCCGACCCAGCTGTGGTTCCTCTTCCCGACCATCGGAAGAACCCCCGAGTTCTCAACACTCCCAATCCAGGTCAGTGACAGGCTGTCTCTCTCTGTTTATCTGGCTGTGTCTCCCTCTGTATCTTGCTGTCTCTCTCTCTGTGTCTAGATATTTCTACCTCTCTCTGTGTGTCTGGCTGTTTCTCTCTCTCTGTGTATGTCTGGCTGTCTCTCCCTGCCTGTGTGTCTGGCTGGCTGTCTCTCTCTCTTCTCTCTGTGTATGTCTAGCTGTCTCTCCCTGCCTGTGTGTCTGGCTGGCTGTCTCTCTCTCTGTGTATGTCTAGCTGTCTCTCCCTGCCTGTGTGTCTGGCTGTCTCTCTCTCTCTGTGTATGTCTAGCTGTCTCTCCCTGCCTGTGTGTCTGGCTGTCTCTCTCTCTCTGTGTATGTCTGGCTGTCTCTCCCTGCCTGTGTGTCTGGCTGTCTCTCTCTCTCTGTGTATGTCTAGCTGTCTCTCCCTGCCTGTGTGTCTGGCTGGCTGTCTCTCTCTCTGTGTATGTCTAGCTGTCTCTCCCTGCCTGTGTGTCTGGCTGGCTGTCTCTACAACTCTGTGTGTCTGGCTGCCTCTGTGTGTGTCTGGTTGTTTCTCCCTCTCTCTGTAAGGGGAATTTACTAAGCACCCAGTTTCATTCAAGATTGTAATCCAGGACGAAAATGCATCTCGGTATTTTACCTAACACCAAACATGGCAGAGTTTCACCAATTCGTATTGAGTTTTTACGGCCAACCTCACAAGTACAAATAAGTACACCATCGGCAAAGCGGGTTTGGATTTTTACATGCACCTCATACAACACTGGAATTTACTATGGATTCGTATTTGCCAATTCAGCCAGAAACAACTAGAAAACAGGCGCAAAAGGACCCGACTCTTACCAAAACAGAACTTACAAATAGAACTGCTTTGGGCTGTCGTTTTTCACATGTGTGTATAGTTACCCATTACTCACTGCTCAATTCTGATACCTATAAAAGGGGACTAAGCGCATTATTCACTTCCCTCATTCAAAACTGGCTCTGTCTGAGGCCTACACAAATGCCTGGCTGTATTGCACTTTCTGGCTACTCACACAGGTGATGGATGCATTATAGCAACATATAGATGCCTCTATCTGCTTCCCTAGCCAGGAGTCACAGTGGCATGCAGTCAGGGTAGCTTTCTATTGCTATGCTGGCATGCCCAATGTTACTGGTGCGATAGATTGCACACACATACAGCAGCTGAGACCACCTAGGGGCAAACAGAACATCTACATTAATCGTCATCTTGACCACTCTACCATGTGCAGGTGGTTTGTGATGCAGACATGACCCTGGCTCATATCATGACTTCTTCATCCTCAGCCAGCAGGGTTGTAACTAGCAGTGGGCCAGCGGTGCCTGGCACACAGCACATATGCACTGTGGACACAGGACCACTGGCAGCACCTGTACGGCTGCGATCCTGCCGCCAAAGTAGTAGTGTCCATTTGTCCATTGCCTCCACAGCTTCCCTTCTGTATTTATGTTCCGGTGCTCCCGGGTCCCGGATTCCCCTTCTGTGTCAGCGGACTGCAGCATATGGGTGGGATGAGACTGTGGCAGGCAGCTGCTGCTCAGGACCAAATGTAAGTATAGACACACACACACACACACACACACACACACACACACACACACACACACACACACACACACACACACACACCACACTCACTTACTCACTCACTCACTCACTCACTCACTCACTCACTATTACTTGTAAAAGGGTGCACTACCTGGTATAATGTGTAAAAGGGGGCTGTACCTGGCATAATGTGTAGAAGGAGGCTCTGCCTGGTGTAATGTGTAGATGAGGGCTCTGCCTGGTGTAATATGTAGAAGGGGGCTCTGCCTGGTGTAATGTGTAGAAGGTGGCTCTGCCTGGTGTAATGTGTAGAAGGTGGCTCTGCCTGGCGTAATGTGTAGTAGGGGGCTCTACCTGGTGTAATGTGTAGAAAAGGGCTCTACCTGGCATATTGTGTAGAAGGGGGCTCTGCCTGGCGTAATTTGTAGAAGGGGCCTCTACCTGGTGTAATGTGTAGAAGGTGGCTCTACCTGGCGTAATGTGTAGAAGTGGGCTCTACCTGGCATAATGTGTAGAAGGGGGCTCTACGTGGCATAATGTGTAGAAGGAGTCTCAACCTGGTGTAATGTGTTGATGGGGCTCTACCTGGCATAACGTGTAGAAGGGGGCTCTACCTGATGTAATGTGTAGAAGAGGGCTCTGCCTGGTGTAATGTGCAGACGGAGGCTCTGCCTGGTGTAATGTGTAGAAGGGGGCTCTGCCTGGTGTAATGTGTAGAAAAGGGGTGTAATGTGTAGAAAGAGGCTCTACCTGGGGTAATGTGTAGAAGGGAGCTCTACCTGGCGTAATGTGTAGAAGGGGGCTCTACCTGGTGTAATGTGTAGAAGGGGGTGTTACCTGATGTAATGTGAAGGGGGCTCTATCTGGCGTAATGTGTAGAAGGGGGCTCTACCTGGCGTAATGTGTAGAAGAGGGCTCTGCCTGATGTAATGTGTAGTTGGGGCTCTGCCAGGAGTAATGTGTAAAAGGGGGCTCTACCTGGTGTAATGTGTAGAAGAAGGCTCTACCTGGCATAATGTGTAGAAGGGGTCTCAACCTGGTGAAATGTGTTGATGGGGCTGTACCTGGCATAATGTGTAGAAGGGGGCTCTACCTGGCGTAATGTGTAGAAGAGGGCTCTGCCTAGTGTAATGTGCAGATGGAGGCTCTGCCTGGTGTATTGTGTAGAAGGGGTCTCTGTCTGGTGTAATGTGTAGAAAAGGGGTGTAATGTGTAGAAAGAGGCTCTACCTGGGGTAATGTGTAGAAGGGGGCTCTACATGGCGTAATGTGTAGAAGGGGGCTCTACCTGTTGTAATGTGTAGAAGGGGGCTTTACCTGATGTAATGTGAAGGGGGCTCTATCTGGTGTAATGTGTAGAAGGGGGCTCTACCTGGCGTAATGTGTAGAAGAGGGCTTTGCCTGATGTAATGTGTAGATGGGGCTCTGCCTGGTGTAATGTGTAGAAGAGGGCTCTGCCAGGTATAATGTGTAAAAGGGGGCTTTACCTGGTGTAATGTGTAGAAGAGGGCTCTACCTGGTATAATTTGTAGAAGGGTCTCTACCTGGCATAATGTTAGAAGAGGACTATACCTGGGGTAATGTGTAGAAGGCAGCTCTGCCTGGTGTAATGTGTAGAAGAGGGCTCTGCCTGGTGTAATGTGTAGTTGGGGCTCTGCCTGGTGTAATGTGTAGAAGAGGGCTCTGCCAGGTGTAATGTGTAAAAGGGGGCTCTACCTGGTGTAATGTGCAGAAGAGGGCTCTACCTGGCATAATGTGTAGAAGGGGTCTCAACCTGGTGTAATGTGTTGATGGTGCTGTACCTGGCATAATGTGTAGAAGGGGGCTCTACCTGGCGTAATGTTAGATCGCAGGATAGAAGAGGGCTCTGGCTGGTGTAATGTGCAGATAGAGGCTCTGCCTGGTGTAATGTGTAGAAGGGGGCTCTGCCTGGTGTAATGTGTAGAAAAGGGGTGTAATGTGTAGAAAGAGGCTCTACCTGGGGTAATGTGTAGAAGGGGGCTCTACCTGGCGTAATGTGTAGAAGGGGGCCCTACCTGTTGTAATGTGTAGAAGGGGGCTCTACCTGGCGTAATGTGTAGAAGAGGGCTTTGCCTGATGTAATGTGTAGATGGGGCTCTGCCTGGTGTAATGTGTAGAAGAGGGCTCTGCCAGGTGTAATGTGTAAAAGGGGGCTCTACCTGGTGTAATGTGAAGAAGAGGGCTCTACCTGGCATAATGTGTAGAAGGGGGCTCTACCTGGCATAATGTTAGAAGAGGACTATACCTGGGGTACTGTGTAGAAGGCAGCTCTGCCTGGTGTAATGTGTAGAAGAGGGCTCTGCCTGGTGTAATGTGTAGAAGGGGACTCTACCTGGTGTAATGTGTAGAAGAGGGCTCTATCTGGCGTAGTGTGTAGAAGAGGACTCTACATGGTGTAATGTGGAGAAGGGGGCTCTACCTGGTGTAATGTGTAGAAGAGGCTCTGCTTAGTGCAATGTGTAGATGAGGGCTCTGCCTAGTGTAATGTGTAGAAGGGGACTCTACCTGGTGTAATGTGTAGAAGAGGGCTCTGCCTGGTGTAATGTGTAGAAGAGGGCTCTGCCTTGTGTAATGTGTAGAAGGGGGCTCTGCCTGGTGTAATGTGTTAAAGGGGGCTCTGCCTAGCATAATATGTAGAAGGCAGCTCTTCCTGGTGTAATGTGTAGAAGAGGGCTCTGCCTGGTGTAATGTGTAGAAGGCAGCTCTGCCTGGTGTAATGTGTAGAAGAGGGCTCTGCCTGGTGTAATGTGTAGAAGGGGGTGCTACCTGATGTAATGTGTAGAAGGGGGACCTGCCTGATTTAATGTGTAGAAGGGGGCTCTACCTGGCATAATGTGTAGAAGGCAGCTCTGCCTGGTGTAATGTGTAGAAAGGGCTCCATCTGACATAATTTTTATAAGTGGCATTACTGTGTGGTGTAATTTGAATAATGTTGACTACTATGAAGCGTTATATGAATTGGTATTATTTTGTGACCATGCCCCTTCCGCATAGAGCCACGCCCCCATTTTTTGCCACGCACTGTCCCTTTTTTTGAATATGGGGGGCACCAATTCTCTTTCTGGTACAGGGCACCAAAACGTCTAGTTATGGCTCTGTTTTCCAGTCATCCCTCTATGACAAATTTGAAGCCAGACAAAGGCCAGAGTGGTGGAGGCTTGGTAAGTAACTCTATTATTATTCCTGTAATGCAAACACACTAACCACTATGTTACTCTATACCTACTTTTCAGTCTATACTATATGTGCTTCAGGTGATGTAGGGCATAGCTGTTTCTCCTGGCCTCTGACTTCATTGTAGCTTCCTGATTCCCCTGCTGAACACAATTACTATCATGCACATAAGGTCACTTGGTCAGAAGAAAGATGTTTTGGCGTACTGAAATCTTGGTTTCACTGTCTTGACAAATCGTCTGGTTTTAAATAGCTCCTTAAAGGTGAATAAGATTGTGTTCAGCTGCTGTTTTCTTCATAATGTGTTTGCAACAACATCTGTCACATGACAATGAAGAGAACAGTCAGCAAGTAGAGGAATTAGTTCCACCTGGTGACAGTTGGAGTGCAGATGTAGGGAGGTAGGTAAGGCAGCAAGTAATAGATCAACATTTCATTGGTAAGTATATTTAAAAGTGATAACACTGCCATAATTGTGGCCATGACAAAAAAATAAATAAAGAACATATATGTAATTTAAATCTCAATTTATTTTTTCTTTCTTTGCAGACTGCTAAGTGTGCAGTACTACTGCTTCCCCTGGCACCCTATAGAGCTGGTACCCATAGGCAAATGCAGGGGGGTTTACAGTTGCCCAGTAGCCCTTCTCCTCTTGGCGATGACTTAAACTATGACAATAGCATTGATATATATGTTGCGATTACTATAGCTGCCGCCACATCTAACAGTTTTGTAAGGAACATAGCAGAGCCGCTGCACCAGTGGCGTGCGGTGAGGTCAGTGGCTGGTGAGGAACTGCAGCCATAATGTCTGCCGTGTCCCGCTGATGTCCGCCACCGCCCCCAAGCCAATACCTGCTACCAGCTCTGTCCCTAGGTCAGTGGGTGACAAAGAAAAGCAGTGGGTGATGCCAGGGAGAGGCAGTGGGTGACAGCAGTGAGTGATGCTAGGGAGAGGGTGACAGGGAGAGGGTGTTACCAGTGAGAGAGTGATAGCAGTGGGTGATGCCATGGAAAGGATGACAGCAGTTTGTGACAGGGAGAGGGTGACAGCAGTGGGTGACGCCAGGGAGAGGTCGGATGATGCCAGGGAGCTGGTGACAGCAAGAGGGTCATAGGGAGAGGGTGACAGCAGTCAGTGCCAGCTGTGGGTCACAGGGAGAGGGTGACAGGAAGAGGTTGATGCCAGGGAGTTGGTGACAGGAAGAGGGGGAGAGGGTGACTGCAGTCGGTGCCAGTTGTGGGTGACGGAGAGAGGGTGACGCCAGGTAGAGGGTGACAGCAGTCGATGCCAGCTGTGGGTGACGGAGAGAGGGTGACAGTAGTCAGTGCCAGCTATGGGTGACGTTGAGAGGGCAACGACAGGGAGAGGGTGACAGGGAGAAGGTGACAGCTGTGGGTGACGGTGAGAGGGTGACGCCAGGGAGAGAGTGACAGAAGTCAGTGGCAGCTGTGGGTGACGGGGAGAGGGTGACAGGGAGAGGTTGACAGCAGTCAGTGCCAGCTGTGGGTGACAGCAGTCGGTGACAGTAAGTGGGTGACAGGAAGAGGGTGACGCCAGGGAGAGCACATTAATGTCCCACTCTACCACCAGCATAGAATACAACATAAGGAGTACAGCCCTGAGCCTTGGGTCCCTGATAAAGCATGGGTGAGCTCAGCCCATTACAAACTAAAGTACCCGCCACTCTCCCCCGCCGCAGCCCCCGCCGCACATAGGCGTGCGCAGCACATTTTTTCTCTGACGTCCTAGTGGATGCTGGGAACTCCGAAAGGACCATGGGGAATAGCGGGCTCCGAAGGAGGCTGGGCACTCTAGAAAGATTTATGACTACCTGGTGTGCACTGGCTCCTCCCACCATGACCCTCCTCCAAGCCCCAGTTAGATTTTGTGCCCGGCCGAGGTTGGATGCACACTAGTGGCTCTCCTGAGCCCTTAGAAAGAAAGTATAGACTTAGGTTTTTTATTTTCAGTGAGACCTGCTGGCAACAGGCTCACTGCAGCGAGGGACTAAGGGGAGAAGAAGCGAACTCGCCTGCTTGCAGCCGGATTGGGCTTCTTAGGCTACTGGACACCATTAGCTCCAGAGGGATCGACCGCAGGCCCAGCCTTGATGTTCGGTCCCGGAGCCGCGCCGCCGCCCCCCTTACAGAGCCAGAAGCATGAAGAGGTCCGGAAAATCGGCGGCATGAAGACATCAGTCTTCACCAAGGTAGCGCACAGCACTGCAGCTGTGCGCCATTGCTCCTCATACACACTTCACACTCCGGTCACTGAGGGTGCAGGGCGCTGGGGGGGGGGGGGGGGGGGGGGCGCTCTGAGCAGCAATAAAAACACCTTGGCTGGCAAAAAGACCACAATATATAGCCCGGAGGCTATATATGTGGTAATTACCCCTGCCAGATTCCATTAAAAAGCGGGAGAATAGTCCGCGGAAAAGGGGCGGAGCTATCTCCCTCAGCACACTGGCGCCATTTTCTCTTCACAGTGCAGCTGGAAGAAAGCTCCCCAGGCTCTCCCCTGTAGTTTTCAGGCTCAAAGGGTTAAAAAGAGAGGGGGGGCACTAAATTTAGGCGCAATATTGTATATACAAGCAGCTATTGGGGAAAATTCACTCAGTTATAGTGTTAATCCCCACATTATATAGCGCTCTGGTGTGTGCTGGCATACTCTCTCTCTGTCTCCCCAAAGGGCTTTGTGGGGTCCTGTCCTCAGTCAGAGCATTCCCTGTGTGTGTGCGGTGTGTCGGTACGGCTGTGTCGACATGTTTGATGAGGAGACTTATATGGTGACAGAGCAGATGCCGATAAATGTGATGTCGCCCCCTGTGGGGCCGACACCAGAGTGGATGGTTAGGTGAACGGTATTAACCGACAGTGTCAACTCCTTACATAAAAGGGTGGATGACGTAACAGCTGTGGGACAGCCGGCTTCTCAGCCCGCGCCTGCCCAGGCGTCTCAAAGGCCATCAGGGGCTCAAAAACGCCCGCTCACGCAGATGGCAGACACAGATGTCGACACGGAGTCTGACTCCAGTGTCGACAAGGTTAAGACATATACACAATCCACTAGGAACATCCGTGACTTGATCCCGGCAATAAAAAATGTGTTACACATTTCTGACATTAACCCAAGTACCTCTAAAAATGGGTTTTATGTTTGGGGAGAAAAAGCAGGCAGTGTTTTGTTCCCCCATCAGATGAATGAATGAAGTGTGTGAAAAGCGTGGGTTCCCCCGATATGAAACTGGTAATTTCTAAAAAGTTACTGATGGCGTACCCTTTCCCGCCAGAGGATAAGTTACGCTGGGAGATATCCCCTAGGGTGGATAAGGCGCTCACACGGTTGTCAAAAAAGGTGGCACTGCCGTTTTAGGAACGGCCACTTTGAAGGTACCTGTTGATAAAAAGCAGGAGGTTATCCTAAAGTCTGTATTTACACACTCAGGTACTAGACTGAGACCTGCAGATCGTGCTGCTGCAGCGTGGTCGGTGACCCTGTCAAACATGAGAACATATTAAAGACGTCGTCTTATATATGAGGGATGCACAGAGGGATATTTTGCCGGCTGGCATCCAATATGAATGTAATGTCTATTCTGTCAGGAGGGTATTAGAGACCTGTCACTGGACAGGTGAGGCTGACTTTAAAAGGCGCATAGGGATTCTGCCTTATAAGAGTGAGGAATTATTTGGGGATGGTCTCTGGGACCTCGTATCCACAGCAACAGCTGGGAAGAAATATTTTTACCTCAGATTTCCTCACAGACTAAGAAAGCACTGTATTATCAGGTACAGTCCTTTCGGCTTCAGAAAAGCAAGCGGGTCAAAGGCGCTTCCTTTATGTACAGAGACAAGGGAAGAGGGAAAAGCTGCACCAGTCAGCCTGTTCCCAGAATCAAAATTCTTCTCTCGCTTCCTCTGAGTCCACAGCATGACGCGGGGGCTCCACAGGTGTAGCCAGGTACGGTGGGGGGCCGTCTCAAAAATTTCAGCGATCAGTGGGCTTGCTCACAGGTGGATCCCTGTTTCATTCAAGTAGTTTTTCAGGGGTACAAGCTGGAATTCGAGATGTCTCCCCCCAGCCATTTCCTAAAATATGCCTTGCCGACAACTCCCTCAGGCAGGGAGGCTGTGCTAGAGGCAATTAATAAGCGGTATTCCCAGCAGGTAATACTCAAGGTGCCCCTACTTCAACAAGGACGGGGTTACTATTCCACACGGTTTGGGGTACCGAAACCGCATGGTTCGGTGTGACCCATTTTATATTTAAAATCCTTGAACACATACATAAAAAAAATTCAATTTCAAGATGGAATCGCTCAGGGCGGTTATTGCAAGCCTGGACGAGGGGGATTACATGGTATCCCGGGACATCAAGGATGCTTACCTGCATGTCCCCATTTAGGCACCGAGGGTGTTTACCAAGGTAATGGCCGAAATGATGATACTCCTTCGAAAAAAGGGAGTTTTTAATTATCCCGTACTTGGACAATCTCCTTATGAGGGCGAGGTCCAAGGAGCAGTTGCTAGTCGGGGTAGCACTATTTTGGAAAGTGCTACAACAGCACGGTTGGATTCTAAACAGTCCAAAGTCACAGCTGGTTCCTATGACACGTCTACTGTTCCGGGGGATGGTTCTGGACACAGACCAGAAATAGTGTTTCTCCCGGAGGAGAAAGCCAAGGAGCTGTCATCTCTAGTCAGAGACCTCCTGAAGCCAAAACAGGTATCGGTGCATCATTGCACGCGAGTCCTGGGAAAAATGGTAGCTTCCTACGAAGCAATCCCATTCGGCAGGTTCCATGCAAGAACTTTTCAGTGGGACCTGTTGGACAAGTGGTCCGGATCGCATCTTCAGATGCATAAGCTGATAACCCTGTCTCCAAGGACCAGGGTATCTCTACTGTGGTGGCTGCAGAGTGCCCATCTTCAAGAGGGCCGCAGGTTCGGCATACAGGACTAGGTCCTAGTGACCATGGATGCCAGCCTTTGAGGCTGGGGGGCAGTTACACAGGGAAGAAACTTCCAGGGACTTTGGTCAAGTCAGGTGACTTCCCTACACATAAATATTCTGGAACTGAGGGCCATTTACAATGCCCTGAGTCCGGCAAGGCCTCTGCTTCAAAACCAGCCGGTACTGATCCAATCAGACAAAATCACGGCAGTCGCCCATGTAAACCAACAGGGCGGCACAAGAAGCAGGATGGCGATGCAGAAGCCACAAGGATTCTCCGATGGGCGGAAAATCATGTGTTAGCACTGTCAGCAGTGCTCATTCCCGGAGTGGACAACTGGGAAGCAGATCTTCTCAGCAGACACGACCTCCACCCGGGAGAGTGGGGACTTCTTCCAGAAGTCTTCCAAAGGATTGTACACCATTGGGAAAGGCCACAGGTGGACATGATGGCGTCCCGCCTCAACAAAAAGCTATAAAAGATATTGCGCCAGGTCAAGAGACCCTCAGGCGATAGCTGTGGACGCTCTGGTAACACCGTGGGTGTACCAGTCGGTTTATGTGTTCTACCCTCTGCCTCTCATACCAAAGGTACTGAGAATAATAAGAAGGCGAGGAGTAAGAACGATACTCGTGGTTCCGGATTGGCCAAGAAGAGCTTGGTACCCAGAACTTCAAGAAATTATATCAGAGGACCCATGGCCTCTGCCACTCAGACAGGACCTGCGGCAGCAGGGGCCCTGTCTGTTCCAAGACTTACCGCGGCTACGTTGTGACGGCATGGCAGTTGAACGCCGGATCCTAAAGGAAAAGGGCGTTCCGGAGGAAGTCATTCCTACGTTGATTCAAGCCAGGAAAGATGTAACTGCAAAACATTATCACCGCATATGGCGGAAATATGTTGCTTGGTGTGAGGCCAAAAAAGGCCCCAACAGAGGAATTTCAACTAGGTCGATTTCTGCATTTCCTACAAGCAGTAGTGTCTATGGGCCTAAAATTAGGCTCCATTAAGATACAGATCTCGGCTCTGTCGATTTTCTTCCAGAAAAAACTAGCTTCACTACCTGAAGATCAGACATTGTAAAAGGAGTGCTGCATATTCAGCCCCGGTTGTGCCTCCAGTGGCACCTTAGGATCTCAACGTGGTGTTGAGTTTCTTAAAATCACATTGGTTTGAGCCACTAAAAACAGTAGATCTAAAATATCTCACGCGGAAAGTGGTCATGTTATTGGCCTTGGCTTCGGCCAGGAGTGTATCAGAATTGGCGGCTTTGTCTTATAAAAGTCCTTATCTGATTTTCCATATGGATAGGGCAGAATTGAGGACTCGTCCCCAGTTTCTCCCTAAGGTGGTATCAGTTTTTCACTTGAACCAGCCTATTGTGGTGCCTGCGGCTACTAGGGACTTGGAGGACTCCAAGTTGTTAGACGTTGTCAGGGCCCTGAAAATATATGTTTCCAGGACGGCTAGAGTCAGAAAATCTGACTCGCTGTTTATCCTATATGCACCCAACAAGCTGGGTGCTCCTGCTTCTAAGCAGACTATTGCTCGTTGGATTTGTAATACAATTCAGCTTGCACATTCTGTGGCAGGCCTGCCACAGCCAAAATCTGTAAATGCTCATTCCACAAGGAAGGTGGGCTCATCTTGGGCGGCTGCCCGAGGGGTCTAGGCTTTACAACTTTGCCGAGCGGCTACTTGGTCTGGGGCAAACACGTTTGCAAAATTCTACAAATTTGATACCCTGGCTGAGGAGGACCTTGAGTTCTCTCATTCGGTGCTGCAGAGTCATCCGCACTCTCCCGCCCGTTTGGGAGCTTTGGTATAATCCCCATGGTCCTTTCGGAGTTCCCAGCATCCACTAGGACGTCAGAGAAAATAAGAATTTACTCACCGGTAATTCTATTTCTCGTAGTCCGTAGTGGATGCTGGGCGCCCATCCCAAGTGCGGATTGTCTGCAATACTTGTAAATAGTTATTGCTAACTAAAGGGTTATTTTTGAGCCATCTGTTGAGAGGCTCAGTTGTTTTCATACTGTCAAACTGGATATAGTATCACGAGTTGTACGGTGTGATTGGTGTGGCTGGTATGAGTCTTACCCGGGATTCAAAATCCTTCCTTATTGTGTACGCTCGTCCGGGCACAGTGTCCTAACTGAGGCTTGGAGGAGGGTCATGGTGGGAGGAGCCAGTGCACACCAGGTAGTCATAAATCTTTCTAGAGTGCCCAGCCTCCTTCGGAGCCCGCTATTCCCCATGATCCTTTCGGAGTTCCCAGCATCCACTACGGACTACGAGAAATAGAATTACCGGTGAGTAAATTCTTATTTTTAGGGGGTGCACCGTCGTAGAGGTGTGTCTAGTACCACCTACCTACTGGGCATGTCTAGCAACACCTATCGGGCATGTCTAGCACTGCCTATTGGCATTCTTTTTTATTCAATATGCACCTTACCTATATGGTGGTTTCTCATACCGGGGAACCTCTGAAGAAATGTATCCTTCCTGGGCATACAGCGTCTTCAGTCGGTAATCACTATTCATGTAGGAGATCACATGATCCGGAAGATGCCTGTTTGTGTAGGAATATAACTAAAGTGATCATCATACAACAGAGGTTCAACCAGACTCATGTCACCTCCTTCCCTCTGCATCTATCAGCCACACCATTACCCCTTCCCTGCATCTATCAGCCACACCATTACCCCTTCCCTGCATCTCTCAGCCACACCATCATCTCCGCCATGTATCATCTCTCAGCCACACCATCATCTCCTCCCTGCGTCGTCTCTCAGCCACACCATCATCTCCTCCCTGCGTCGTCTCTCAGCCACACCATAATCTCCTCCCTGCGTCGTCTCTCAGCCACACCTTCATCTCCTCCCTGCGTTGTCTCTCAGCCACACCATCATCTCCTCCCTGCGTCGTCTCTCAGCCACACCATAATCTCCTCCCTGCGTCGTCTCTCAGCCACACCATCATCTCCTCCCTGCGTCGTCTCTCAGCCACATAATCATCTCCTCCATGCGTCGTCTCTCAGCCACACCATCATCTCCTCCCTGCGTTGTCTCTCAGACACACCATCATCTCCTCCCTGCGTCGTCTCTCAGCCACACTATAATCTCCTCCCTGCGTCGTCTCTCAGCCACACCATCATCTCCTCCCTGCGTCGTCTCTCAGCCACATCATCATCTCCTCCCTGCGTCGTCTCTCAGCCACACCATCATCTCCTCCCTGCGTTGTCTCTCAGCCACACCATCATCTCCCATCTGAATCTCTCGCAATACCCCTCACTTTGTCTCTCATTCTCCCCACTTCACTCTGTGCCTCTGAGCCTCCCACCCCTCTGTCTGTGCCTCTCAGTCGCCCACCCTTCACTGTCTCTCAGCTTTGTCAGTGGAGTTGGAGGGTCTAGCAGGAGAACACGGGCAGATGGGCAGCCGTTTGCGTGGTGCGACGTCATCGGGTCACATTGCACAGTACATTGAGGTGGAGGAGTAGTATGGAGCAGCGGGCAGGATGGGAGTAGTATTGCAGAGCAGGGGGCAGGATAGGAGGAGGAGTAGTGCTGAGTAGGAGGAGTAGTGTGGAGCAATGGGGCAGGATAGGAGGAGTAGTAGTGCAGAGAAAGGGGCAGGATAGGAGGAATAGTAGTGTGGCTCAGGGAGGTAAGATAGGAGGAGAATTATGCGGCAAGGGGGCAGGATAGTAGGAGTAGTAGTGCAGAGCAGGGCGGTGAATGAGAGCAGTGGCGTAGAGTAGGGAGGGTAGGATGGGAGTAGTGGTGTGGAGCAGGGGGGGTAGGATGGGAGTATTGGTGCAGAGCAGCCCCCCAGAGCAGCAGGATGGGAGCAATTGTGCTAAGTGGGTGGGTGGGGGGGGAGGTGCAGAATGGGAGCAATGGTGCTGAGAGGGGTGGTGGCAGGATGGGAGCAATGTTGCTGAGTGGGGGGGGTGGCAAGATGAGAAGCAGTGCTGGGAAGGAGCGGGCAGTTAAACATGAATGTCACCTCACCTGCTTCCTGCAGCTCCCAGCCGCCGTCTCTCCCTCCTACTCACAAGCAGCTCTCCTCTGCTCCAGATGCTTCACACCAGGCAGGCGAGGAGTCTGTGTGCCGTGCGGGGTGGAGGGGGGGGGGGGGTGCAGCGCGCGTGCTGCTAGTCCTCTCCGGGTCTTCCTAACTCCGCCTGCTGTCCGTACGCCGGGCAAGCGCGCGGGGGGGGGGGGGGGGGTCTTGTGCGGTGCGCGCTGCTTGTCCTCTCCACTGTACAGGGTTGCACTGGGGCCGGTCAGGGAGCCGCTGGTAGCTGGGAGCCGACTGCTGAGGGGAGAGCGTATCTCGACTCCTCCTTCCCCTCTGGCCGGACTGCGCTGCATTACCGGGGGGATAGGAGGGCGGGGAGCGAATAGGTGGCTGCACATGTTAATAAGAATTATCAAATCAGTGTTAGTGACAGGGGCGTGCTTTCATGTAGGCTGAAAGCACGCCCCTGTCAAAGAGGCACCTGTATTAGTGCCGCTTCAGCTGATTTTTTGAATGGGCTTTTACTGCCCGATGCTTAGCCCCGCCCCCCGCTTCCGGCCATTTTACATTGATAGTGGGTGGCACTGGCAAAAGTGCCTCCGTAACACACTAAAGACTGTTTAAGAAAAAAAAAAATGATTACAATAATGTAAAGACTAAAGCAGGTACTTATGACACAGAATATGTGTCATAAGTATCTTCTTTGCATTATTTTACTCATTAATGCCTCCACTGACTGCACGTCCCTGCGCTGCACATGCCCAGTAGTAGCAGATTCTTCTACCAAGTTTGCTGTGTGTGTGGTTCTAAGTCCTCACTGGACCAGATAGTAGCTACCAGGAAGGAGAGACAGGATCCTTACCATGAGGTGGAAGAATGTGTTCTTAAAAAGTGCAGTACTGGTTCTACTATGTTTGTGTATTTATTTATTATAGTATGTTTACCTATATAGTACATATAGTATGCTTAACCTTTTCCTGACCCCTTATCTTTTTTATATTTTATAAATATGTTTAATACAGCCTATACTATAGATAGACCATCTATAGTGTTAATATTAATACTGTATTCCATGTTCTGCAGAGTGGGAGATTGTGGATTGCATTGGGAAACCCCCCCCCCTAGAAATCCTACATTTACCAATGGTACCCCTTTTTCCACTTGTGTCTGTGCATGTCAGGGATGACCCCCCCCCCCCCGCGCACAGGTGCAGAAGCATCGCATGGCGGCGATGCTTTTGCACCCGCCGAGTAGATCCCTGTCTGTGCATCCTAGCCTGCGCTGATAAGCAGCTACCCACCGCGTCCAGTGTCGCAGCGGCTGTGTTTTATGTCACGCAGCCACAGCAGCCCATCCCCGCAATGGTCCGGACACACATGCGCACAGTGCGTGCGCAGCCCGGGAGCCCAGTGAGACGCTAAAAGCATCTCAGGGCTGCGATCGCCTCTGCCTGATTGACAGGCAGAGACGGTTGCAGGGTGGGAGGGGGCGTGCCAACAGCGTTAGAACTCTGTTGGCGGGGCCCGGCCCGGACAACATAGGCACGTCTGGACTATTGCGAGGGCAGGCTGCGGCAGCTGCATGACATCACACGTAGCCGATGCGATTCGGGACGTGGCGGGTAGCTCCTTACCAGCGCGCCGGAGCTGTGTAGGCAGAGAGCTACTCACCGGGAGCGAAAGCATCGTAGCCATGTGATGATTTTGCACCTAAACGGGTAGGGGGGAGGAGATGGCAGTGTAGGGTCTGACATGCGGGCTGGACTAGCCCTGTGCTGGGCGTCCCCCCCGCATGTCTGAGAAACTGATCGTAGATGTGATAAATTCAGCACATCTGCGATCAGATCTGAATTATTCCCCATATTTTGAATTTAGCCAGAAAAAAACCTTTTCCCATCACATTAGCTTCCATTACACACTACATGAATATATGCACCAGGTTACTTTATTTGTAAAACACAAAAATAAACATACAGCAAAGTGTGACCATTGGGGGTGATTCCGAGTTGTTCGCTCGCTAGCTGCTTTTAGCAGCATTGCACACGCTAGGCCGCCGCCCTCTGGTAGTGTATCTTAGCTTAGCAGAATAGCGAACGAAAGATTAGCAGAACTGCGAATAAATAATTCTTAGCAGTTTCTGAGTAGCTCCAGACTTACTCACAGATTGCGATCAGCTCAGGCTGTTTCGTTCCTGGTTTGACGTCACAAACAAGCCCTGCGTTCGGCCAGCCACTTCCTCGTTTCTCCAGACACTCCCGCGTTTTTCCCTGACACGCCTGCGTTTTTCCGCACACTCCCAGAAAACAGCCAGTTTCCGCCCAGAAACACCCACTTCCTGTCAATCACACTCCGATCACTTCAACGATGAAAAATCTTCGTTCGGACATGAGTAAATCCACTAAGTTTTGAGCAAAAGTACTAACCGCATGCACACTGCGAACCATGCGCATGCGCATTTTTGCCTTAATCGCTCCATTGCGAAAATCGGCAGCGAGCGAACAACTCGGAATGACCCCCATAGTTACCAGCCATCCATGGTGCATCAGCATCCCTCACATCAGTTGCCCGGACCACCTCAGGAGTAATTAGGACCTGAAGAGGGTCCTTATATTCCAGGTAGTTAGCCACATAAGGGGGGCCACCTCCTGTCTGTTGTGCTGCCTTTGGCTCCTTCGCCATCTTTGCCTTGACACAGCGTTTTATGTCGTAGAACCTTCTGCGGCAGGTCTCATCTGTCCTGTACAAGGGCCCTTCAGCCAGTGATGGTGATGAGCATCTACACCCATTTCACATTCTTCTTCCAGGAGGACACCTTCACAGCCTGACATCCACAGAGCTGCCCGTGATATATCATCACCTTATGCACCAGGGACATATTTTCGGGAAATGTGAACTTTTTACATTCCGACCCGTCTTGTTGCTGGTGCGCTGCAGGGATGCCTCATCACTCTCCTACCCAGAAGATAGTGGTGTCTCAACCACAAACTCCTCCACCTCACTATCACCAACATCCAACATCGTTTAACACTTAACACAAAAAAATAAATGACACACTCCTCCACTTCAACTACACACACACACACACACACACACACACACACACACACACACACACACACACACACACACCACACACATACACATACGCCTCTCCACCGCCCTGGTCACTGCACTGCTTCACATGCTCTTGTTCAAGACTACGCCCGTGCTGCACCCCTTCAGTGGAAAGCGCTCCCCCGCTCCATTAGACTCTCCCCGACCTTGCAAAGCTTCAAACGGGCACTGAAAACCCACCTATTCATCCAAGCGTACCCTCCCGATGCATAACCTAGTCCTGAGGCCGCACCGCCACCCCCCCCCTGCCTCATGCCGTGAACATCTCAGATTTGCTTGCATACTGCCATCACGCTACCTCCCGCTTGCCTGCACCTCTTGTCATCTGTCTGTCGACCCTCCCCACTAGATTGTTAGCTCTTCAGAGCAGGGCCCTCTTTCCTCTTGTTATCTAAGCCCTCGTCTCAACACATTTCACTCGCAGCTCTCCCCTACTCAACGACCATCTTTACCCTGCTAGTAAAGGCTCATCTCTATCTATGGCCACCAGCCTCTAGTAGTACGATGATCAGTCCCTCAATACTTACACCTTAGCTGTATTATGTATGAGAATTGTGGCGCTCTGTTACCTGTGCTCTATTTCTGTTATTTATTTACTGTAATGCTAAGTTTTGTCTCCCTGTACTGTCCTTTGTACGGCGCTGCGAAACACATGTGGCGCCTTATAAATAAAATGTAATAATAATAATAATAATAATAATAATACACAATGACAAAAACAAAAGACTTTAAATAAAAATGACGCTGACAGAAAAAAACTAGTAATAAAAAAAGACAACTTTCAGGCACAATACAACGCTCAGAAAACACCAAAACCGCTATCCAGCTCACCAACACAATCACAAATCCACACTCTCCACACTCCTCTCACTAAACCAATGAGGGTTGGACACTTTGGGGCGTATTTACAGTATATGAATGTGATATGACACTCCCAGGTATGACAATTTTAACCAATCACAAACAGTCTGAAGTGATTTCCATGCACAGCCGTATTTCTCCGAGAGCGGTGCACTTTGAAAATACGAACGGGAATAAAATGTGGCAGAGTTTGACAGACGCCCCTGTAAACATGGCTCTGGATTACAAATGGCTTTGACATCGGAAAACATGAATTACACAAACACGGCAGCTTCGTAAATTACTGTATTTGACTGATAAAAGATAGGCATGAAAACGGCCAGTGCCAACTCAGATTGATTTCAGTTAGCATCGGCAGAAACACGGAAGCTTAGTACATGGCTGTCTCTGTGTATTTGTCTGGCTGTTTGTGTGTGTGTGTGTGTGTGTGTCTGGATGTTTCTCCCTCTCTATGTGTGTCTGGCTGTTTCTCTCTGGCTGTCTCTCTCCCTCTCTGTATGTCTCTCTCTCTCCCTCTCTCTCTCTCTCTCTCCCTCTCCTCCTTTCCCTGCCCGTGTCTCATGCCCCCACCCCTCTTGTGTTTGTACAGCTCCTGTCACATACTGTTGCAGGATATTTGGGGTGAGCACGTAGCAGGGACCCCCCTTACTGATGACTTGTTTCTGGCTCGCGGCATGGTGCCTCTGGGTCCTCTACATGGTAAATGACGGCGTATAATCTTATCTATATCTGTGATTTACTCTTCATTATGCAGAGTATGAAACACTCTATTATTATCTAGTGATGAGCGGGTTCGGTTTTACTCGGTTTTACTCGGTTCTCAAAACGGCATCTTATTGGCTCACTGATGTCACGTGTTTTGGATAGCCCATAAGGTTCTGTTTTGAGAACCGAGTAAAACCGAACCCGCTCATCACTATTATTATCCTCACCCCAACTGTCACTCACTGGTCACTGTCTTATTTTAAGTATTGTGAAGTTATAAAATCTGTTTTTGGTTTATAAATCATTCACAACATCTGTTGAGATTAGGGGTCTGACTGAGAGGCGGACTTTATGCGGATGTACCTGGTTTACTGATGGCAGTCGCAGTGAGAAGTAGGATGCAGAGATTGACATACAGTGGGTAATAGTTGCCTATCGTCCCACATCCTGCCCATTTCAGCCATAAATCTCCTGCTCCCCTGCTTTGTAGGTCTCCTGGATTCTTCAGATTCTGCCAGGGGTGACACTAAAGAGTATCTTTGCAAGAACAGTGATTTGCTGTAGCTGCTCAGGAGTCACTGCCGACAACTCTCATTATATCCCCTTGTGTAACCCCGGACAGGAGAGAGAGACAGCAGAACAAACAGGGTCTTCTTATCTGTGATGTTGTGCACTCATCCATAGAATGCTGCTGCTGATGAGCATTGTTGTTAGTAATCTTTCAGTAGTTAAATACATTTGTTTAATTAGAGTATCTGGTGTCTGTAATTATTTGGTTAATGCTGTAATGGTATGAAAAACAGAACATCAATAAACATAGGTAGTGTCTACAAGATGCAGACGTCTAGTGTTTGCAATAAAATAACATTGAATACACGGAAATCATAATTTACTTTTATGTTTAGTGAGGAATTCACACAAGGTCAAATTGCATTTAGAATTTATTGCACAGGCATCAGATTTATCATGTTTATTGTGTTGACAGAGAAGAAAATAAATATCACAGTGAATACATATTGCAAACAAGAAACCTTTTACTGCAGACAGCAATGTTAGCATCAATAATATTTATTTATTACCAGTTATCTATATAGCGCACACATAGTCCCTGCACCAGTGGAGCTTACACTGTATACTCCCTACCACACACACACACACACACACACACACACACACACACACGAGTTAATTTTGTTGTGAGCCAAGTAACCTACCAGTATATTTTTGAATACTTGCAAAACTTTCCAAAATATATTGTTACTAATTTTATATAGAAATATCTCACAACAAGCATTTAAGCATAGACACGCCCATTTGTGGAGCTAGACACGCCCTTTGGGCAGAGTATGATACGCCCCTTTGTCAACTGATATCTACTTTAATCTTCCTGATTCTAGTTTTCAAAAGTAGGCAAGTATGCAGTGGGTATATACTAGTGATGAGCGGGTTCGGTTCCTCGGAATCCGAACCCCCCCAACTTCACCCATTTTACACGGTTCCGAGGCAGACTCGCATCCTCCTGCCTTGCTCGGTCAACCCGAGCGCGCCTGAACGTCATTATCCCACTGTCGGATTCTCGCGAGATTCGTATTCCATATAAGGAGCCGCACGTCGCCACCATTTTCAATCGTGCATTGGAGATGATAGGGAGAGGACGTGCAGCGTTCTCTCAGTTTCTGTGTTCAGTGTTCTACAAATATCTGTGCTCAGTGTGCTGCAAATATCTGTGCTCAGTGTGCTGAAAATATCTACATTCTATGCCTGAAAAACGCTCCATATCTGTGCTGCATTGTAGTATATAGTAAGAGGACAGTGCAGAATTTTGCTGACCAGTGACCACCAGTATTATATAGCAGTACGGTACAGTAGTCCACTGCTCTCTGTGTCGTCAAGTATACTATCCATCCATACCTGTGGTGCATTTTAGTATTTGTGCACAGTATATATAGTAGGAGGTCAGTGCATAATTTTGCTGACCACCAGTATATAATATATAGCAGTACGGTACAGTAGGCCACTGCTCTACCTACCTCTGTGTCGTCAAGTATACTATCCATCCATACCTGTGGTGCATTTTAGTTGTGCGCAGTATATATAGTAGGAGGACAGTGCAGAATTATGCTGACCACCAGTATATAATATATAGCAGTACGGTACAGAAGGCCACTGCTCTACCTACCTCTGTGTCGTCAAGTATACTATCCATCCATACCTGTGGTGCATTTTAGTTGTGCGCAGTATATATAGTAGGAGGACAGTGCAGAATTTTGCTGACCACCAGTATATAATATATAGCAGTACGGTACAGTTGTCCACTGCTCTACCTCTGTGTCGTCAAGTATACTACAAAAGTTCAGTAAAATGACCCAAAAATCAAAAATCAAAATTAAAAGCGTCTGATGAGAAGCTTAAACTTGCCAATATGCCATTTACGACACGGAGTGGCAAGGAACGGCTGAGGCCCTGGCCTATGTTCATGGCTAGTGGTTCAGATTCACATGAGGATGGAAGCACTCATCCTCTCGCTAGAAAACTGCAGTGCCACTCCTAGATGGGCTAGGTGTTTGTGGCGGCCACTTGGGTCGCTTAGCTTAGTCACACAGCTACCTCATTGCGCCTCTTTTTTTATTTGCATCATGTGCTGTTTGAGTTTTACACTCTATTATATAAATACAATATAATACAAGTCTTGTGTTTGACATGTTTTAGCTATGTGTAATTTATGTGTTATGTGAATGTGTTCGTATGTGATTGTGCCTTTTACCATATATACACCCACCATGCTGCAACATGCACGCCGTGCGACTCTATGCATGATGTGTGGCAAAAACGCTTGGTGCTTCTCTATACGTAAATTGCGTCTTTACGCTACCACTGAGAAACACCACTCTGTGTGTAGTTTATATGTCTAATTTTTCCTACTTCAACGGCCCACCATTTGATAGTAAACAAAAACTAACACACTTTTCTAATATTAATACATTCAAATACAATTGATGACAGATATAAGTATACATTATTTGGCACATGTATGCATGGTATTTGTTATCTGATTATAGTTTCATTTTCTGGATCGTATGCTAGGTCTGTTTAAACAAAGTGATAGGCTGATCCTGGGATCCTGTAAAGACATCACTCCTTTCTCCAGAACCAGTTCCAGTCTCACACTCGACTTCTCAGGAACCCTCACAAAAATAGAATGTCCTGGAAAAAATGTTTGTCAACAGAAAAAGAAAGATCGAAAAAAACAAATTTTGCTTGTAGCAAATCCATCTTACAATGACTGGTCTTTTTATAATCCTTTAGTATGCTCAGGTAGTGTTCAACAGTGCTGCCTCTCAGTCTCCACGGAACAGATTCTCAAGTGATATTTCTGCAATTTCACTCCCTTTACGAGTTCCTTCCGGACTAGCGACTTTCTTGTAATGGGAAGCGTGGACCCAAGTCTCCCTCTCGGCTACTTTCACTGAAGTCGTGCTGGTCAACAAAACTTGGTACGGTCCTTCCCACCTGTCTATTAGGCAACCTGAGCGTAAGAATAAACACATAGTCTCTTGGTTCACGACCATGACAGTTAGTAGTTGGCATATCAGGAATCAATAGTTTCAAGTTCTTTTGCTAAGTTCTCAAATGCTGGCTTATCCTGATAAGGTGTTGTCAGGGCCGGTTCCGGGGCTTCATGCGCACCGGGCGGCATTAGGGGGCATGGCTTCATACAGGGGGCGTGGTCAGTTACGCCCCCTGTACTGTAGTTAGATGTGCGGTGTGCGATGACGTCATCGCGCACCGCACAGCAAAGGTCCTCTCCACGAAGGAAAACTAGATGCTAAGCATCTAGTTCCCTTCGTGGAGAGGACCTTCGCTGTGCGGTGCGCGATGACATCAACGCGCACCGCACATCATTACAGTTAAGGTCCTCTCCAGGAAGGGAAACTAGATGCGTAGCATCTAGTTTCCCTTTACAGCGGACAGCGGGCAGCAGCAGCGGGGGGCACCACAGCAGCAGCGGATCTTGCCATGGTGCAGCGCCCTCCGGAAGGCGGCGCCCCGGGCAAAAGTCCTGCTTGCCCGTGGCAAGATCCGCTACTGGGTGTTGTACTGTCACCTCATTGTTGTATTTCAACTCATCATGCGGATCGATCATGACATGCGGTTGTTTGTCGCAAAAACAAAACAAAAATTTCAAACAGTGTGATAAGTTAAACGGGGATCTGGGAGTGGTTCTGAATCCGATGCTACATAACACTAGTGGCAGTGTTTATGACCACAATAGTCCAGTTTCAGCTATCACTTTGCTCCTAATCCTAGGGATACCATATCTACAACCAAATTCTTGCATGATTTTCTTTACAGTAAAAACCGTATTGCCAGTGGCATCTGGAAATGTTTCTACCAAACTTGAAAATACATCCAGTGCATATACTAATACATTTTTAAATTCCTACTGGGTGTTAACTGTACGAAGTTGATTTGTATTACCTGAAAAGGTACGTCTGCAGGAGGAATATGGGATGGCTCTGTTGGTACTACCTTACCAAATGTTCTTCCTCATGCAAGTAAGACAGGACATTGCTTTCCTGCTCACCTGAGAAGAGAACCCTGGCGCACTCCAGTAAGCTCTTACCAATTTGCACATACCTTCCTTACCCTAGGTGAGTCAGACCATGTGCCGCCTCAGCTAAGCTTAGGAGGTATGCTCTGGGGGCTACTGGTTTACCTTGTCCATCTCTCCAGAGTCCGGAGGACTCTTGGCCATATCCCTTCGCCTTCTAGACCTCCTTTTCCTGTAGGGAACACAAATTTTGTATCTCAATTTAATTGTTGTGTGTTTGCAATGTAGAGTAGCATGAGCATCACTCCAAAAACATCTCTAAAGTTGGTATATATATTGGCTGACGTATCTTCTGCCAACTTGCATGTCCTGGTCAGTGAGACCAGCTCAGTGACCAGTGCTGCATGCAGTCTGCCCAAAGGTTTCAGCTTCTATAATACATCGGTTGTCTACAACAGCATATCCTGTGTATGAGTCTGTCTGTGGTAACTACCGTCAGACTAAAAAAAAAAAAATCAGGTCTGCATTCTCTAATGGGCTGTCACTTATGTCTGGTCTCGTAGTAAAAGTCTGATTCAGATATTCCATACAATCATGCGCATCAGTGTCCATACATAATTTTCCTTGACCAGTATTCTCATCCTCCACCCTAATTTACTGGTGTCATCAGTGACAGCTCCCATTTTGTAAACTCGTGCTGATGAGACATGCGGGTTCGGGCGAAATTTTGAAGGACCGATACGGCATGTGGTGTATGAACTGTCAAACCATGTACCTCCTCACATTTACTTACCAACAACGCTATTTCGGCTACATTTCTTCTACAAGTGGGGAGTGCGCGTGCCACAGTTTCCTACTGGGCGCTTTAGTACGCTACTGGTCAGCTGGCATCACCATGTCTCTGTGTTAAAACCCCTACCACGCACCGAGCAGTCTCTGTACTGTGTAACTCAAATGGTTTCTCGTAATCAGGCATTCCCAGCACAGGGGCTCTTGTCAAGCACTCCTTTAGCTTCTCAAACTCCAGAGGGATTCTTCAGTATGAGAAACCAGTTCTGATTTGTTTGATGAAACCATTTCCTGTAATGACAGTGCCAAAATAGAGAAACATGGGATTAAAGTGGTAGCGTCATGTCCTGTATCCTGTCTTTCGTTAAATGTCTGAGTCTTCGTGTGTGTCAGTGTCCTAAGTATTTGACCCTTGTCCTACACAACTGCAGTTTATCCTTTGAGACCTTGGCCAATATTTACTAAGAATTCCAGTTTGTCCGATTTGTGGTTTTTTTTCTGAGTCCCAATCCGAGAATTCACTAAGCACAAATCTCGGCAGTGTTTGGACTATTCGTAATGGTTTGATTTGCAAAGTTCCGATATACGAATGAATAGACCATCGGTCTAACGCGGCTGTTATTTCATACAATACGGGAATTCACTATTCATTCGTATTTGGGTGTTAGTCTCTGAGTGCTCAATTGCGGTCGTATTTTTTTGCTAATCGGTAAAAAAGCGGCAAAATAATAGACCTGCTTTTTTCAGCCGTGTTTACATGTGTTGACACTTACAAATCATTCTAACCTGAATTAGGATGCCTATAAAAGGGACACAAACTTCTCTCATGCAAAATAATTTATTTCCTTATGTTTGCTGGCCAAAAATTGTAGATTTGTAAGGCAATACACATTTAACAACATATATCCATTATTACACACATTTGTGTTCAACTTTCAAATATTTCAAATGTTGTTTCTGCATCATGTTTTTAAATCTGATTACTTATTTTTAACACACACAAACATGGCACAACAATAATGGCAGTCATTTTCGGACTGAATTATCTAAATATTACTCCCAACATATTAGGACACTTTTAGCCAACTCAATTGTGTTTTTCTTGTCAATTCGTCTGGAGAAGAAATGTAAAACAGTTACAATTCACATTATCAATTGTATTGGTCATGGATGAATCTGCCTGGCTGCCAATTAGTCTGTCTGCTAACTCAAAGAATGATTAGAATCTAGAAAGAGTAATGATTAGAAAAAAATCAAGTGGTGTGCTTTCTGCCTGCTTAAGACAATCTGCCTGGCGGCCAATTAGTCTGTTTTCTGGCTCAAAGAATGATTAGAATCTAGAAAGAGTAATGATTAGAAAAAAATCAAGTGGTGTGCTTTCTGCATGCTAACATCTATGTGTAGCTCAAACAACAGTTTCCTGCTAACAAAAAATGCAAAGATGATAAAGAAGAAATGTGTGTACAAAATTCCTTTTGTTGTTTGTACCAGTTATAATTAATGATGTTGTACAAATTTTCAAGGAGCTAAGTGTTATATATATTCTGTTAATCATACACTTGGTAAGTGTTTTGTTTCTCTTCTCTTTAAAGAAATGGGTGTGGTTTTTTTATGTTTATTTGGGTGGTTGCTTGTCCTGGCCTTTGCCTTTAACACTGTCGTGTTGGCGTGCTCTGGTGGAGCGCCTTGGTGGTGATGACACTGGCGTTACATTTGGAGTAGTCGTACCAGAACTGCTGCTTGTTTGCTGTTGCTGCAGGGATCTGAGTGTTTCATTGAGGTTACTGAGGGTGGCATTGAGTTCATGTGTTGGTCCAGAACACTTGATCAGGGCCTTGTGTTACTGGTGTTGTTGGGCTGTGTTGGGTTGGTGGTGTGCTTTGCTGTGGGGGAGTACTCACAGGTGCTGGGGGGCTGATTCCTTCACTTACTGGATGCATTTCTAACATGATTGTGTCATCCATGTCACTGTGTTGCTGTTGTTGCGGATGGATGCTGGTACCAGGACTAAAAGCTGAAATTAAAAACATTTATCTGTTACTTATCCATATGTTTAATACATTGGTACAAAGCACTAAACATGGAACACATGTAATGGACTGGTGCTTTCAGATTTCCGGCCTAGCAACATCATCACTCATTACTTAAATACACACATATACCTGTTTGTGGCAAATGTGTCTGGTTACTTCATTCTGAAAGCAAACACATGAGTTGTATGGTACATCAGACATACTCCTGCCTAAAAACACATTGTAATCCATAATGTGTTGCCTTATAGTGTCTCCAACCAAAACATAGTAATGTTTTTGTATGCAGTTGGCAATGTTAGGACAAGCACACATGTGTAAATGATTCTAACAACCTTACTATTTGCAAAGCTTACACATGAGTTTCTGTTGCAGCATCTTCCACACATTGTGCTACTGTATGGCTGAAGTGGACATACATATCTTTACTGGATGTTGTGTAGGCCATTTTGTTTGGTTTCCATTTCATGTTTTACTGGGTATGTCACAACTGAGGGCTGGAGACCGTGACTGGGAGCCTCAGTTGTAGGGGCTGATGGGTACTTAAATTTAGGAGGAGCTATGTGACTCCTAGACATACGTATTGACCGCAGCAAAGAATGCCCGAGGGCGTGACCACGACAACTGGGAATTCCTTAAGTGCTTTTATTAAATAAAAAGTCAAATAACGAGCAAAAGAATAATAGAAAGTCACACGTGATAATTAGGTTCACAATCGGTAAAGGCCAGTAAGTTCAAACACAGGAATCCAAAGTAGGCTGTAGGGGGTTAACACTGGAGAGTCGGGTTACACAGCAGAGTGTAATCACCAGGGAAGTCAGGCTGATCTGCAGAATGGAATTGCAGGAGAAAGTCTGTAGTGAAGCTTGTAGGCTGGAAACACTGTTGACAATGAAAGCACTGACAATCTTTTTGGGAGCTGGGACCGGATATTTATACCTGCTGCATAGCAGGGATTGGCTGAGCAATTATGACAAGGCTCCAGCACCGTGGATAGGAGAAATAATGTCATGTGACTGGAGTCCATGAACAAACAAAGAGGGGGAATTAGGTACTATAGGAAAGGTGTAACACTGGCGATGTAGGCCGCAGTAGCAGAATAACATGCGCCCAGCGGCGCGCGGTGGTCAGCGAGACAGGAGTGGCAGCAGAGGCCCATGGAGGACGTACATCCAGAAGGGAAATGGTGTCTCAGTATCCGGATCGTGACAGGGTAAGTATAGCACATTTTGATGGGTATTGACTTAATGAGTTTAAGTAAATGGTTTTTTAAAGATCTGACATTTTTAATTGTTATCACAGTTTGTTACTCACAATCAAGATGAGGGGAGTGTGGTTGTCGTCTTGGAGGTGTGTCCAAAATTTAGAGTGGGGGCACAGAACAAACGGAGGCCACACACACTATTGAGCCTCATTTTGACTTGTTTTAAGGACATTACATCAAAGTTGGATCAGCCTGTAGTGTGTTTTTCCACTTTAATCTTGAGTGTGACTCCAAATCCAGACCTCCATGGGTTAATAAATTTGATTTCCATTGATCATTTTTGTGTGATTTTGTTGTCAGCACATTCAACTATGTAAAGAACAAAGTATTTAATAAGAATATTTCATTCATTCAGATCTAGGACGTGTTATTTTAGTGTTCCCTTTATTTTTTTGAGCAGTGTATGTCACAACTGAGGGCCTGAGCTGACGGGAGGCAGCCTCAGTTGTAGGGGTTGAGATGTAACGGAACCTGGGAGGTTGTATCAGACCCCTAGACATGTAAGTAACATGTAAAAGAACTGCCCGAAGGCGTGACCACGACAACCAGGGTAAAAGTCAATGATGTTTATTTATGACAAACTCCGTAACACAGCAGCAGTAAAAGAAAACATAAAAATCAGCAGAGGATAAATACAGTTCCTGGGTACTACAGGGTGGCAAGGGCCACAGGGCTCTGGTAGTGTGAGATAGTTCTTATAATCTTCTAGATGGAAAGTCCTTACCAGGCCCGACTGTAGCAATGGAGATAGCCCAGGATCGTACCAGCTGGTGTTCCAGGGAAATCTGGGCTGCTGTGGATAAAACGGCTGCTGTGGGTACTGGCTGGAACCAGGCTGATGTTGGCACGGAGTGGATACTGGCTGGAACCAGTTAAATAATAAATGTAGTTTGAGAGCGATGGAATATGAAGTGATGTTTGGAGTTTGAGAGCGGTGAAATTATAATGCCGGTGATAAATGATAATCTGCAGAAAAGGGTACCGGCACTTTAAGAAGAGCTGACCTCTGCTGGAAGCTGGATGCTGAAAGCAGGTGGATCTGTAGCTGGAAGCAGATGAATCCAAATGGATAGGAGAGTCAGGCTACACCGCAGGTGGAATGCTGGTGCTGGTCTCTTTAGTGGAAGTGTGGAGATAGGAGCTGGAACCTGGAAAACAACCACAGGAGAGAGACAAACTGGAACTAGGTTTGACAACCAAAGCACTGACGCCTTCCCTGCTCAGGCACAGCATATTTATACCTGCAGCAAGGAAGGGATTGGCTAGGCAATTATGCAGATTAACAATGCAGACAGCAGATTGGTGGAAATGAACAGATGACAGAATCCAAGATGGCTGCGCCCATGCAGACACTTGGAGGGAAGTTTGGTTTGTAATCCATGTGGGAACTTTAACAGTAAACAGGAGACGCCAGACTGATGAGTGCACATCCAAACCACGCGGGCACAGCGGAGGCCGCGGCTGACGTAATCGCCACTCTGACATCCTGCATGCAGAAACTCAGGGACAGCGGCGGAGGCCGCGGGAGACGCCATTCCGGATGTAACATGGTGCCGCGGTGACCGCGTCTCAGAGTGACGGGAGAGGAGGCAGGAATGTGAACATCAGTATAACAGATGGGATCCGGTCCTGGAATGCTGAGCCAGCCTTAGGAGGCATCTGAAGGGTAAGTAATGGCGTCCAGATACCCGGATCGTGACAGCACCCCCCCCCCCTTTAGGAGTGGCCCCAGGACACTTCTTTGGCTTTTGACTAAACTTGGAATGGAATCTCCGGACCAAGGCAGGAGCATGGACATCAGAAGCATTGGTCCATGAGCGTTCCTCAGAGCCGTAACCCTTCCAGTCAATAAGATACTGTAGTTGACCGTAATGGTGACGTGAGTCCAGGATCTTGGCCACTTCATACTCAATGCCTCGTTGAGTTTGGACTTTCGGAGTTGGAGGAAGTGAGGAATGAAACCGATTCAGGATCAGCGGTTTCAACAGGGAAACATGGAATGTCCTGGGTATCTTTAAGAAGGGAGGTAACTGAAGTCTGTAAGCAACAGGATTGATGACTTGCTCAATTTTGAAAGGACCAATGTAGCGAGGTGCAAACTTCATACTGGGAACTCTTAACCTCAAATTCTTCGTGGATAACCATACCCGATCACCCACCTTGAGAACAGGAACCGCTCTACGCCTCTTGTCCGCAAACTTCTTATACCTGAACGATGCCTTGAGCAGAGCTGCTCGTACACTTTTCCAGTTGTTTGCAAACTGATGCAAGGTGATATCCACTGCTGGAACAGAAGTTGCTGGGAGCGGTTGGAATTCAGGGACTTTAGGGTGGAATCCAAAGTTGGTGAAGAATGGTGTTGAAGAAGATGAGGAATGATACTGATTGTTATGACAGAACTCGGCCCAGGGAAGTAATTGAACCCAGTCATCTTGAGAGGAAGACACATAGATGCGGAGGAAGGCCTCCAAGTCCTGATTCACCCTCTCAGTTTGACCATTGGTCTGAGGATGGTAAGCCGTGGAAAACTTTAGTTTGACTTGGAGGACTTGACATAAACTTCGCCAGAATTTGGCTGTGAATTGGACTCCTCGATCTGAGATAATTTCTTCAGGAAGACCGTGAAGTCGGAAGATCTCTTGTATGAACACTTGAGCCAACTTGGAAGCTGACGGAAGACCGGTGAGAGGAATGAAGTGTGCCATCTTGGTGAACCGGTCAACTACCACCCAGATGGTATTGAGCTTGTTGCACATGGGTAAGTCTGTAATGAAATCCATCGACAAATGGGTCCATGGTCGACGGGGAACGGATAGTGGAACCAGTTGCCCCGCAGGCGACTGGCGGGATACTTTATGTTGGGCACACTTTGGGCAAGATGCAATAAACTCTGTGACGTCCTTTTTCAGAGTTGGCCACCAATAGGACCTAGAGATAAACTCCAGGGTTTTTTGGATACCTGTATGTCCGGCAAAACGAGAAGCATGGGCCCAATGCATGAGCTTCTTCCTCAGTACCGGCTTCACAAAACTTTTCCCTAGTGGGGGCGTAGAGTCCATCCCTACCGTGGAGAATGCCAACGGATTAATAATAGGATGCTTGTCTGAAGACTCCGACTCATTTTCTTGCTCCCATGAGCGGGAAAGGGCATCGGCCTTGCGATTCTGAGAGCCTGGACAGAACTGGAGTTTAAAGTCGAACCTGGAAAAGAAAAGTGCCCATCTGGCCTGACGAGGATTGAGACATTGTGCGCCTTTCAGATATAAAAGATTCTTGTGGTCCGTAAGTATGGTGATTGAATGAGAAGCTCCCTCCAACAGATACCTCCACTCCTCTAGAGCGAGCTTGATGGCTAGCAACTCCTAGTCGCCAATGGCATAGTTGCGCTCAGCTGAGGAGAACTTCCGGGAGAAGAAACTGCAAGGGTGTAAATGACCATCTTTAGCCCTCTGAGACAACACCGCTCCCACTCCAACGGAGGAGGCATCCACCTCTAAGATGAAAGGAGAGTCGACGTCGGGCTGCCTCAGAACTGGTGCAGAGATGAACCGTTGTTTTAAAAGATGAAAAGCTTGCGTAGCTTCTTCAGATCACTTGGACGGGTTAGCACCCTTCTTAGTTAAAGCAGTAATAGGCGCCACAATGGTGGAAAAGTCTCGTATAAACTTTCTGTAATAATTGGCGAACCCTAAGAACCTCTGGACCCCTTTGAGGGTTAAGGGTATCGGCCAATTCTGGATTGCTTGTAGTTTCTCAGGATCCATCTCTAGCCCGGAACCGGACACAATGTAACCCAGAAACGGAATGGACTTGACTTCAAAGACGCATTTCTCTAATTTGCAATAGAGATGATTGACACGGAGACGGGACAGAACCTCTTTTACCCAAAAACGATGTTCCTCTAAATTGTTGGCAAAAATGAGGATATCATCTAAATAGACCACGACATGATGGTATAAAATGTCTCTGAAGATCTCATTGACAAAATGCTGGAAGACAGCTGGAGCATTGCTCAATCCGAAGGGCATGACGAGGTACTCATAATGTCCGTCACGGGTGTTAAAGGCGGTCTTCCACTCGTCACCCTCACGGATCCGGATGAGATTGTATGCACCTCTCAAGTCCAGCTTTGTGAAGATGGTAGCTCCGCTAACTCTATCAAAGAGCTCAGTAATCAGGGGTAGTGGATAGCGGTTCTTGATGGTAATGTCGTTCAGACCTCTGTAGTCGATGCACGGCCGCAGACCACCATCTTTTTTCTTTACGAAAAAGATGCCTGCGCCGGCTGGAGAAGAGGAAGGTCGAATTAACCCCTTTGCTAGGTTCACTTTAATGTATTCCTCCATAGAATGCGTCTCAGGCAGAGACAACGGGTAAGTTCGGCCTCGAGGTGGAACCTTCCCTGGAACGAGATCAATCGGGCAGTCCCATTCTCTATGAGGAGGAAGGATATCAGCAGAAGCTTTACTGAACACATCCGTGAAATCTTGATATGGAGGAGGTGGAACATCAGACGAGCTGGGGGAGGAAGAACAGACAGGCAATACTTTAAACAAACATGTCTCAGCACAGGAGTGACCCCATGCCAGAATCTGCGTAGTCGTCCAATCAATAGATGGATTGTGAAGACGGAGCCATGGAAGGCCCAGGACCACAGGATGTGTGGCTCTTGGAATCACTAAAAAAGAAATAAATTCGGAATGAAGAACTCCCACTCTCAGACGAACTGGTAGAGTCCTTAGGGAAATAACTGCATCAAAAATCTTGCTGCCATCCACGGCAGTTAAGGAGATGGACGAAGGAAGTCTCTCGGTGGGTAGGGACCACCGTTTAACATAGGCTTCGGTAATAAAGTTCCCAGCTGCTCCGGAATCAAGGAGGGCAATGACGTTCCGATAACGTTGAGCAACTTGAAGCGAGACTGGGAGATTGCAATCATGAGGAGATGGAGAGGAGATCATTACTCCTAGCCGGCCCTCTCCTGGGCGAGCTAGGGTTTGGAGTTTTCCCGGACGTTCGGGACAGGCATTGATGGTGTGAGACGGAGCTGCACAGTAAAGACAAAGAGACTCAGAGAGACGTCTTCGGCACTCAGCAGGAGTTAAATGGGAACGGCCAATTTGCATGGGCTCGTCTTTAGATGGTGACAGTTGGCGAGTAGGAGGAGCAGAAGATTTTGGAGCAGATGATCTTCCACGCTCAGTTGCTCTCTCTATGAAACGTAAATCAACTTTTGTGCAGAGTGAGATTAGCTCATCTAACTTGGAAGGTAAGTCTCTGGTAGCTAACTCATCTTTAATAGGCTCAGATAAGCCATGCCAGAATGCAGCATACAGGGCCTCGTCGTTCCATGCCAGTTCGGATGCCAGGATCTGGAACTGTATAAGATATTGTCCTACAGTACGTGATCCCTGGCGTAAACGGAGAATCTCAGATGAAGCTGAAGTTACCCGGCCTGGCTCGTCGAAGATACGCCTGAATGTTGACACGAATGCAGTGTAGGAGGATAGAAGGGTGTCGGACCTCTCCCATAACGGTGATGCCCAATCAAGGGCTGAGCCACTGAGAAGAGAGATAATGTAGGCAATTTTTGTACGGTCACTGGGAAAATTGCCAGGTTGTAGCTCAAACTGAATCTCACACTGGTTGAGAAATCCCCTGCAGAATCTTGGAGATCCATCAAATTTTGCTGGCGTTGGAAGATGAAGACGTGGAGCAGAAATGGGTAAGGTGGGTGGGGTTATAGCTGGAGTCACTGTGGTTGACGCACCGGATGCGTCTGATCCACGGAGGGTTGTCTGAATCCCATCCAGCTGAGTAGAGAGATCCTGGAGACAGCGGATGATGTGGCCCTGTGCAGCCTCCTGATGTTCAAGTCGGGCTGCCAGTTCTTGCATCGGCCTGGCCGCTTGATCCTGGTCTCCGGCTGGATTCACAAGGTCAGTGCTTACTGTCACAACTGAGGGCCTGAGCTGACGGGAGGCAGCCTCAGTTGTAGGGGTTGAGATGTAACGGAACCTGGGAGGTTGTATCAGACCCCTAGACATGTAAGTAACATGTAGAAGAACTGCCCGAAGACGTGACCACGACAACCAGGGTAAAAGTCAATGATGTTTATTTATGACAAACTCCGTAACACAGCAGCAGTAAAAGAAAACATAAAAATCAGCAGAGGATAAATACAGTTCCTGGGTACTACAGGGTGGCAAGGGCCACAGGGCTCTGGTAGTGTGAGATAGTTCTTATAATCTTCTAGATGGAAAGTCCTTACCAGGCCCGACTGTAGCAATGGAGATAGCCCAGGATCGTACCAGCTGGTGTTCCAGGGAAAGCTGGGCTGCTGTGGATAAAACGGCTGCTGTGGGTACTGGCTGGAACCAGGCTGATGTTGGCACGGAGTGGATACTGGCTGGAACCAGTTAAATAATAAATGTAGTTTGAGAGCGATGGAATATGAAGTGATGTTTGGAGTTTGAGAGCGGTGAAATTATAATGCCGGTGATAAATGATAATCTGCAGAAAAGGGTACCGGCACTTTAAGAAGAGCTGACCTCTGCTGGAAGCTGGATGCTGAAAGCAGGTGGATCTGTAGCTGGAAGCAGATGAATCCAAATGGATAGGAGAGTCAGGCTACACCGCAGGTGGAATGCTGGTGCGGGTCTCTTTAGTGGAAGTGTGGAGATAGGAGCTGGAACCTGGAAAACAACCACAGGAGAGAGACAAACTGGAACTAGGTTTGACAACCAAAGCACTGACGCCTTCCCTGCTCAGGCACAGCATATTTATACCTGCAGCAAGGAAGGGATTGGCTAGGCAATTATGCAGATTAACAATGCAGACAGCAGATTGGTGGAAATGAACAGATGACAGAATCCAAGATGGCTGCGCCCATGCAGACACTTGGAGGGAAGTTTGGTTTGTAATCCATGTGGGAACTTTAACAGTAAACAGGAGACGCCAGACTGATGAGTGCACATCCAAACCACGCGGGCACAGCGGAGGCCGCGGCTGACGTAATCGCCACTCTGACATCCTGCATGCAGAAACTCAGGGAGGCCGCGGGAGACGCCATTCCGGATGTAACATGGCGCCGCGGTGACCGCGTCTCAGAGTGACAGGAGAGGAGGCAGGAATGTGAACATCAGTATAACAGATGGGATCCGGTCCTGGAACACTGAGCCAGCCTTAGGAGGCATCTGAAGGGTAAGTAATGGCATCCAGATACCCGGATCGTGACAGTGTATATATATATATGTACACATTACTTTATTACACTCTATATATATTTATTCACATGTACTGGATGTAGCTTCTAGAGCAGCCTAATTTGCATCTCAACAGATGTCCACATTCTCTTGTAGTAGATAAAGACAACCTTTCTGTCAAACTGACAGGTGACACATCCCCTTTCTCCTAGGCTCCACTCCCTTTAATATTAAATGATAGTGTTTGATATCGCTTTAATATAAAATTTTATATAAAATTTTATATAAATTTATAGTGTTCGATATTAAACCGTATTAAAAGATAATGACTTTGAAAAGAGTGTCACGTAACACCAGTCGCAGAATGTCACGCAACGCAGCGCGTCAAATCAAGCGGATGAAAGATGCATATTACACAGTGTTAAAACCAGGTAGTTTTAGCGGCATTGATAAATATTATGGGTCGGTTAAAAATAAATTTAAAAGATCCGACGTAAGAAAGTGGTTACAAGAACAAGATGCCTACACGCTGCACAAGCCAGCAAGAAAAAACTATAAAAGGAACATGATTTGTGTATCGGGCATAAACCAACAGTGGCAATGCGATTTGGTATCGCTGATAGATCTGTCAAAATACAACGATGGTGTTAAATGCATATTAACATTCATCAATATATTCAGTAAGAGGGTGTGGGGTGAAAGTCTGACCGCTAAGAATGCAGCAACAGTCGCTAATGCTTTTGAAAAAATATTCCAGCGCGGTGATGTGCCGATGAAGCTACAAACCGATAATGGTAAAGAGTTTCTAAACAGAAACCTAAAAAAGGTGTTAGAAAAATACGGTATAAATCATTTCACGACCAATAACGATGTGAAAGCGGCTGTTATAGAGCGCTTCAATAGGACTTTAAAAACACGCATGTGGCGCTATTTCACGGCAAAGAATACCTACAGATATATAGACGTTTTACAAGACTTCATACGCAGCTATAATAACACATACCATAGAACGATTAAGTGCGCTCCAAACGATGTGTATGACTCTAACGCATTGAGTGTCTTCAAAACGACCTACAGTGATTACTTTAGAAGTAAGAAAGCCCCCGTTTGTTTAGGAATCGGTGACCACGTCCGTATTTCTAAATATAAGGACATATTTCAGAAAGGTTACGAACAGAGCTTTTCTGAGGAGATTTTTGTTGTACATAGTGTGAACACTAAAGGGATTAAACCGCTTTATAAGTTGGCAGATCTGTACGGTGAAGTTATAACAGGTAGTTTTTACCCCGAAGAGCTTCAAAGCATACCAAAAAACTATAACAGAGTTTACAAAGTGGAAAAGATTTTAAAAAATAAGACGGTCAGAGGCCGTAAATACGCGTTAGTCAAGTGGCGCGGGTACCCCGCAAAATTTAACAGTTGGGTCGCAGCATCGTGATAAAAGACATATAAAGATCATCAGTATCTAAACAAGACGAGCGATGGATGACAAGGCGTTCTACATAACCTTACCCAGCAACGCATCGGCTGTTACCTTCCCACAAAATAAGATTTCTAACTATACGACAAAGTTGGCTAAACCGATAGACTTAAATGGCGAATGGGAAGTGGCACTTACTGAGATACAATACCCGCATACGTGGAATACATTGGATTTACAAGATTGTAGACTGCAATTATCATGGGATGGAACGGCGGACCAGCCGGTGGCGAGAGTCGCGAGTTTGTGCATTAAACCCGGTTTTTATGAAACAATCGAGGCGTTACTGCACGTAATCAACGCTGAAATTGTACAACTGAAACTGGACGTTGGATTAAGACTAGCGTATGATCCATTTGCACGCGTTGTAACATGCGACAGTAAACTGTTGTATCAAATCCACGCCGGTTCTAAGCTGACATGGATACTGGGTTTACAGCCTAAAACTAATATTTCTAAACCATGCGCCGACATCAAAGGCGGCCAATATACGATGTACGTGTACACAGACATTATCGAACACCAACGGGTCGGGGATAGTTATGTACCGCTACTTCGCACTGTTGAAATGAAGGGTTATAACAATGAGGTTGTCACAATACGATACGAGAAACCCGATTACGTACCATTGTGCAAAACACATTTTGACACGATAGCCATAGAGATAAAGAACGACCAGAACGAGAACATGGCATTTAAGTTTGGGAAAGCGATCGTGAAGCTACACTTCAGACGCCGCAAAACTGAATTTTATTAACTAAGCAGAATGGTCGCTGTTAAAAATGATGGCGATCCGGGCCTCTATGCGCAATATTATAAATCTCAAGCCGGTAATGGATTACCAGGTTTTCACGGCAGCGCATACATGTACGGCTGCGGTTTAGGCGGTATTTTTCAAAGTCTTTTCAGAAAAGCTGTTCCTCTTTTCCGGAGAGGATTAGAGTTGGCTAAACCGCATATGAAGACAGCTGTTCGTAATATAGCGAAAGATGTTATCGGGCAAGCCACACCGGCCGTGGTGAATAAGATACACGAGGCGAACCAAGCAAAGCAAGACGGTTCAGGACTAATATATACAAGAAAAGGCGTGTCTAAAAGAAAACGGAAGCGTATGATAACGCTTCCGCCTTGGGACATACCCTTTTTAAATAAAAAACAGAGACGACGCAACTCAAAGAAGAAGAGAAAGCCGAAGAGCGCCGTTGGTGATATTTTTTAAACATGTCTTTCATACACCACGAATCCGTTGAATGTGCAAAAACAGAGCTGGATCTTTTTGACGTGCCCCCGACACAAACTAGCATAGAGAAAAGTCTATACGTCGAAGTTCAACCTTTAGCGGCGTTATCCGACACAGCTCCGCTTGAATTTTATATAGCAGCCAGCGGTGAACACTACTACGATCTGAACAACACGCTGTTGTACGTGACATGCAAGATCGTACGAACCGATAACACGCCGATACCGCAAGGTGCGCGGGTCGCACTTATTAATTACCCAATAGCGACTTTAATCAACCAAGTGGATGTAACTTTGGGCGACAGGCTCATATCACAATCCAACAATCTTTACGCATACCGCGCGTACATTGAGACTATATTGAATTACAGCTCGGATGCATTGTCAACAAAACACACAACAGGATTATTTTACAAAGATGCGGATGGTGAATTTAACAACACGGCGCTGGACGGCCCGAATACGGGTTTCAAAAAACGAGCAGGAGCAACAGCGCAGAGTCGCACTGTTGAACTGCTAGGCCCGCTTCACTGCGACCTTTTCCATCAACATAAACTAATTTCAAACGCCGTTAATCTGAAGATTAAACTAACCAGAAACAAAGACGCATTCTGCTTAATGTCGTCTGAGGCGGATGCCTTTAAAATACAGATCACAGCTGCATCCCTGTTCGTGAAAAGAGTTCAGGTCTCACCGGCCATGCGGATTGGGCACGCGCAGGCCCTGTTAAACGGTAACGCGAAATACGCGATTGACCGCGTTGGGATGAAAATCTACAGCGTACCAACAGGCAGTAGAGTATTCAATCTAGAAAATTTATTTTTAGGACAAGTGCCGAAAACAGTTATAGCCGGTTTTGTGGATAACGAATCATTTTCAGGAATCCATAACCGGAACCCCCTGTGCTTTGAACATAAAAATGTAAATTTTGCGTCCCTTTATCTGGATGGAACGCCGCACCCCGCCAAGCCATTTCAACCCGACTTTGAAAGCGGTAATGCTGTAAGAGAGTATATGTCACTCATACAGATCACAAATAAGCAGAAATCTGACAATGGTATACTGATTGACCGCGAAGAGTACCTCAGGGGCTACACGCTATTTGCTTTTGATCTTTCTCCTGAAGAGGAGTGTGGAGAACACCTTTCCCTGATAAGAACAGGCAATCTACGTGCCGAATTCCGCTTTGCAGAAGCGTTGGACCGGACAGTCAATGTGATAATATACGCTCTATTTGATAACATCATCGAGATTAATCAAAGGCGCGATGTGCTGTACGATTATCTATAAATGAAATAAACTAACACTACGCTGCTGAAAAAATGAACACATTACAGATAAACTGTATTCTGTACGCCGTGCAAAGCACAAGGCATATTTTTAAAGGAACGTATCCGTGCGATATGTTACCGGTCAGTAAACTGTCGCAATATCCCTGCGCGTTTGTAATCAATACGCATAGCAGCGGGCAGCCGGGTGAGCACTGGTTGGCCGCTTATTTTAACGAACAGCGTGAATGTTACTTTTTTGATTCTTACGGGTTAGCCCCTGACAGCCCCCTATTCCCAAAAGCAATAATACATTTTTTAAACTTGAATTCAAAAAGTGTTTATCACCAAAATAAGCAGTTGCAAAATTTTAACAGTACCGTTTGCGGTCAATATTGCATATACTTTATATTTTACATGTGTAAAAAATACAAATATGTGGATGTACTGGCCCGTTTTAGTGATGACACAAAACGTAATGATTGTTTTGTTTCAAATTTTGTAAGACGACTCCCAAGAAGCCATTGTCTGAGTCATTATGCATATAGATATATACAGAATTGTGTAACTTGTAACCAACGCTGTGCGTGAAGCGTTTTATGTACAACGTGTCATAACTATGGCATGTTGTGCATAAAACGTTTCACGCACAACGCTGTGTGTGAAGCGTGTTACGCACAACGTTGTATTGTTTGTGTAACTTGTAATCAACATTCTGTTTGATACGTTTTATGTACAACGCATCATATCTATGATGTTTTTCTAATAAACAACGTTGTTTATTAAACTTTATATCGCGTGCTTGAAATTTCTTCCGTTTATAGCAATAGAAACAAAGAACAAAACTTTGTTTTATAAAGCATAAGCATATTTTATTGATATATGTATATATATATATAACACGGTAAAGAAGCATTTAAAACATTACATAAAATATTATTGACATAAGTTAAACATTGTGGCGCAAAATACCAACACAAAATACAGTGTATAAAAATATTATAAATTAGTTATATGTTATAGTTTCAGCCACTGTGAATCCTGAAATAGATTTACGGATCTTTTCCTAGGCAGTAAGTAACCGTGCGGTGTTGTTAAACCTGGGGGACTTAAAACATTTATTCGACCTTTGTTAAGGGTTTGTAACGACATGGGCGATGTCACAGCGCCATCAGAGTCATCCTGCTTCTCAGATTTTAATCGTTCTAAACACATTCTATTTGCCGCATTGGCTATGACGGTTGAGGGAATATTCAATTCAGACATTGCCCGCATGAATTCAGGCCACCCGTTCGGTATATTACGGATCGACACACCGTTACTTTGCGTGATGCTTCTTATTAAATCTAACATGTTGGAACCAGGCACAGTGACGCCTTTGTACAGAAACTCCCCTTTACTGTTCCAGTCTGTGATGTGTTTAGAGCGTGTCATTTTACTCAATAGTATTTCACAGTTTTTCTTATACCGGTCATTAACACCGCTCAAAAGCTCATGATAAACAGCATCGGGTGCAATAGGCTGTGTCGTATTATTTGATTCATCGACAGATTTTGCAACGGGTGATGAAAGAGCTAAAGTTGACATTTCACTATCAGCCTGCTTACTCAACACCAGGTATCTCTGCAACAACATTGTATATCGCTTTGCTTTTTCATATTCTGATAAATCATTATTCTGTAGTATTTTCACGATCTCCACATCTAGACCATGCGTTGCTGTTTTACGTATGTCGTCGCTGTTCGGTTTATTATGTAAACGGTCTATCTGATTCTGAGGTACCAGATACATTTTCTCAGCGTACTACATCAGCGATTAGACAATAGTCCTGTAATTAGCGGTATAGCAAAACCAAGCAGCGAACCGATAAAACCACCTGACTGTTTAACCAACCTCTTCTTTTTTCCAATGGCACATTTCTTATTACAAAGTGATTTTATAAGCCCTCGCTTCTTTTTAAGGCAGTTCAACTGTCGTTGAGACAGCGGTATTTTACCTTTAAGCGTGTTGAGCGCTATCTCACAAATAGCCGTGACTAAATCGTTTGAAGCGTTGGATAAAATAGCATTTCTTTGGATTGGTGTTGCTTTAATTAACGTTTTTAAAAGCACCCAATTACGTCTTATCCGCCCCGACATGTTCACCGTTGTTAGAATGACAACAAATGACTAAAGGTTGTACGGTTATAGCTTTATAGAACCACGCTTCTTAATGACAAAAGCGACAGGCGTGTCTGGTGGGAATAAGCCGCTTCGTAAACGATAATCGTCAAGAGCGTTGTTTCTTAAATCAACCAGTGAATAACCATAAGGGGCAGCCGTCGCGGATTCATAGGATTCGAGAAAAAAACGATGTTTCGATGGGTACATTTGTCTAGCCAGAATGCCCGCCTGCATTTTATCCCTCGGGTTTTTGAACAGGACCATATATTTTGTGTTTAAATGTATAGTTCTGCTATTTTTATCTTGACAAAATATGTTTTGGACAAGGTACAGGATACTGAGATTACGATTGTGTACATACTTTGTGAAAGCTTTCTCAACCTCAGAATTATTACTTGCAGCGTCCAGCAAATCATCAATCACTGTTAAATTAATCTTATCAGGGGGAAAAAGTTGATCATCGCTAAAAGACTCTGGTAAGCCCTCTATAAAACGCGTACCGGGGTAATCACACAGAAGTTGGTCGTATATAGGCTGCCAACAGGTGTAAAACCAAACAACATTATCAGGTACATGAGTCATATGTGTTGCAGCGTGTTGCAACAGCGTTTTCACAAAATAACTTTTACCCGAATTGGACGGACCCGCTAAAATACATGAGAAAGGGTGCTGAAATCTGGTGTCCATCTTAATAGCCGAACGGCAGTGTTGTGAAGTTGTCCGTAAGAGACCGTTTAGTATAAACACACCTTTGCGTCTTCTGCAAAGTACGCGTCTCTATCTGCCAGCACTTTTTCACACGTACTATACCGGGTTGACGGATCACAACCTTTTTCTGGTCATCGCCTTCGGGATTTAAAGGATAATCTAAGACCAGTTCTTTCAGGCTGTCAAAGTTAACGTGCTGCGCATTATCAACATTGAGCGTTATACCTTTAACTTTTAACAGGTCTTTCCGTTGTTTAGTTGATAGCCGTATGACTTGGGACCGGCTGAGACAAATTCTGTTATATGGGTGCCTGTGGGTAGTTCGCTGGTCAACTCGCCTAAATAATCACCCAATGGCGGACACCAGTCACCGGGTCTACTGACAAAAATTACAGAATCTGTGTCGTGATAAAGACATCTATCTTGTAATCTATACAGTAGTTTGTACAGTTCAACACGTGCATAAGCCGTTGTAAAGATGGCTATAGTTACATTTGAAATTGCGCCCCTGGTGTAATGATCTTTGGCATACTTCCAATTTACCATAACTGTATCATCGTCAACAAAGTCCAAAGCGGACACGTCATAGTACGGTAAGAACGCGTATTCAAAAAGTTTGTCGGGATCGGTCACTAGACACGTATTGGGCATGTTGCTACGTTGACCAAATTTACCCCATAAGGAATTTAAAAACAATTTTGAAATTTGTCTTTTAGCGGGATTGATTTCTATGTGATCGGGTCGTAAAGACACGCCTTCATTTTTTGATAGGCGTCTATATACTCTTGGCGTTTCTCGGCATCTGTACACCATTCGGGATAACCAGAGGCCTCTTGTTTATCCCTGAGGTGCGTTTTAATGTAGCCTGAAAACAATTTGTCAGAGCTCTCATCAAAATGCCACACCTCATAGATTTTACACACCATGTACCCCATTTCTACAGCCAAGTTTAGTTCCACGGTACACCATGTACCGATGAATGCACGTTTTTCTGAATCATGAACGCACGGCTCAGTCTGTCCAGACTCAGCGCATGTGCGACATAATGGAAACATTAACTTGCCACCCATTTTAACCGGCAGAACCGGAAAAAATAGGCCACGAGGCGGGTAAACTTTAACCCTGGCAAAACCGAAATACTTTGTGACATCACCAAAGTCCTTATAAATAATGCGTGGGTGCTGTATAGGATACGTTTTGGTTTTGTTAACATATGGGTACAGGCTGGTGAAATCAAAATAGTGAATTTTTTCATCACAGCCTGTTTTGTGATACAGCTTTATGGCGTTTGTGCGCCCGCCATAAAGAGCATCACGCGGCTTCAAGGGTTCGGGTAATTCTTTACCCTTCAGAAAAGCCTGTAGATCCGCATCAGAATCTAGCATAGACTTCCATTCACAACCCCAGATTTCACGTATCTGAAATCAATAACGTTTAAGGTAGTGCAACTTTACCTGCGTCTTGTGGTGTAATTGACCGTAGGTCGTTTTAGTCAGTTTGTTTTTATCATCGGCGTTGTAACAAACACCACAGCCGTGATAAAAGCAACCTTGGAATTCATATGCAGTGGGTGTTCCGTTAATCACGGCGTAACCATCCAGGCTGTATTTACCAACTTTCTTCTCGCCCACTTGTAAAGCGTGTCTTATACTCACACCTTCTTTGTGTTCTATGTACATTAACCACTGTATGGCTGGCGTTGAGTAACGCTTCTGAGTCTTGTGATAGTTATCACCCGGTACAAGGGCCAGTGTCTTTTCCTGTAAAAATTTACAACGGTACATGGCCATGCATACGGAAGCCAACGTGACTAATTGAAAAGCTTCGATGTGTCGTTTAACCACAACCTTTTTTCTTTGTTATTAGAAATTCCTGTTCTGTCATGGCTATAACAGCAGATCTGAAAGCATCACAAGCTTTTTGTAATATTTTCACATCTTCTTTACAATATCGTACGAGCTCTTTTTGAAAGTTAAACGGTTTGTGTACATGCTGTTTATACCAGGCTGTAAACTCAGATAATTCATCAGGCATCATGTATTGTGGACCAAAATACTCTATTGATGGCATAGCGCCTATGTAATTTTGGTTATCAGCTGTGTTAAAAAAATGTGGGAAATAACCTTTGGTACCGTCAAACCCCATCGCCTTTGGTAACTTGCTAAGCCGCATGGGTAAAAAATGTAAAGAGTCGATAAATCTTATCTTCAAATCTTTTACCGTGATGCACATTATGTTGCCGCCTCTAGATAATAATTCCATCTTTAATTTCTCCTTAATCAGCTGGCGCAGCACAAAATACGCATCATAGCGACCTGCATTATGGGCTATGAATGTGTAATGCTCAAATTTTGGTTTCATGAACGTCTTTACAAAGTCTTCGATACACGCAACACCCTTAAACTCCCAGTCTTTCTCCCCCGTTAATGTTAAAGCGTAACAGTAGTTTGGTATGTGCACACCTGTCTCCTGCATACACTCAAAATCATAAAAGATGGATTTCTTTGTGGGCTCTTCCGGCTTGATGGTTTGTATATAGCACAAATGGTTCGAAAACCCATCAACGAACACCTTACAAATGGGACACTTTAGGCCTCGGCAGTTATGATCTGTTCGCCTGTAGAGACAACACTTGTCACAATATACATGTTCAAGACAGGATATTTTGTGATCAAGAGCTAAAGCTTTGTGTAGCTCTAAACACTCGTTTGATCGACAAAATACCCTACACACCGAACACCTTAAAGCCGTCACACCATCGTCAATACAATCCGGCCTGTGACAAGCCTTACAAAAGAAAAGACAATCGTGATTATTTCTATGATGGTAAGCGCTATGACAACAGATGCAATAATATCGGGCTCCAAGAAACGCTTTGATATCAAGTATCCCATAAAAGTGACAATCGTGATATAGCACAAACAGCGTGTCTTTGTAATGGCTGTCCGTACAGTAGTATTTCCAATCCCCTTGATTGTAATAGAGGAGATTGATCGAAACATTTAAATAATTTTCAAAAATTGCAACATCGCTAAAGCTGACCGCTTTATCAAGCGGCAGATTCAAAGCTTTATGTAGTTGGATCGCTCTCTCCTGTATTACATGATCATTGGCATTGTTACCTTTATCCAGAAGTTTACAGACGCTAGCGGCCAAACACAGGTTATTACCTATGCGTCTGAAGTCATAGAGATATCTCTTTCTTTTATTTATTATTAAACTTTGGGGCAGGCGTTGTAAACTCCTACCAGTCAAACCAGATCCTGCCCTGTTCATAAAAATACTGATCACAAATCTTAAGCCTGTGGATAATAAGAATTCAGCGTTACTTTGAAGCGTGTTTGTAATCTGGTTAAAAAAACTGGCAGCGTCTAATGTTTCTTGCGGCTTACGATGCGAATAGATGGCGTTGTGTAAACCACCCCCCTCCAATCTAAGATGAACGCGGTCGGCAGGATCCACGCCCGCAAGGACACCATCGAGCATGGCCTGTATAGCCATATGAATGGCTCGAACCCCCTCTACAAATGATGTAACCCTGTCCAAATTAACAAACCGATAGTGATTGTGGTACTCAACGGCTCTGAAATACGGTCGTTGTCGTTCATAACAGTTAATCGCCTCCAAGTATACATGTTGCCGACCTTCGTCATTACCGGGTGACTCAACACTGCCTGCATCATCATATATGGGGTATGCAATGCGCTCAATATTGTCAGTCTGTGATTCATCATTCGGTAATGCTTGGGGTGGCGATTGATCTAAATCTACATACATCGCACTCTGCTTCCCGCCTACCACATGTTCCCTGTGCTGCTTGCGCTTTCTCAATCTGGTTAATGTTGTTACAGCCTGTTTCACCTTTGCACGTCGGAATAACTGTGAGATCTTGTATGTTAAACAAGGTTTATTTCGTGTTTTTTTTTTACAGGCATTTAAATTTAAAACACGTTTCAAACCATTGCCTAACATGCCTAGTCACGGCTCAGTTTCATTTATTTCTGCAAAATGATGTATGTTGGCTTTAATAAATTCAGTTGTCTTAACTGACCGATCTATGGCCCTCATTCCGAGTTGTTCGCTCTGTATTTTTCATCGCATCGCAGTGAAAATCCGCTTAGTACGCATGCGCAATGTTCGCACTGCGACTGCGCCAAGTAACTTTACTATGAAGAAAGTATTTTTACTCACGGCTTTTTCTTCGCTCCGGCGATCGTAATGTGATTGACAGGAAATGGGTGTTACTGGGCGGAAACACGGCGTTTCAGGGGCGTGTGGCTGAAAACGCTACCGTTTCCGGAAAAAACGCAGGAGTGGCCGGAGAAACGGTGGGAGTGCCTGGGCGAACGCTGGGTGTGTTTGTGACGTCAACCAGGAACGACAAGCACTGAAATGATCGCACAGGCAGAGTAAGTCTGGAGCTACTCTGAAACTGCTAAGTAGTTAGTAATCGCAATATTGCGAATACATCGGTCACAATTTTAAGAAGCTAAGATTCACTCCCAGTAGGCGGCGGCTTAGCGTGTGTAACTCTGCTAAATTCGCCTTGCGACCGATCAACTCGGAATGAGGGCCTATGTATTTTGACATGACATTCAAATACGTCTCAACAACTTCTTTAACAATGGCCCTCATTCCGAGTTGTTCGCTCGCAAGGCGATTTTAGCATAGTTACACATGCTAAGCCGCCGCCTACTGGGAGTGAATCTTAGCTTCTTAAAATTGCGAACGATGTATTCGCAATATTGCGATTACAAACTTCTTAGCAGTTTCAGAGTAGCTTCAGACTTACTCGGCATCTGCGATCAGTTCAGTGCTTGTCGTTCCTGGTTTGACGTCACAAACATACCCAGCGTTCGCCCAGACACTCCTCCGTTTCTCCAGCCACTCCCGCGTTTTTCCCAGAAATGGTAGCGTTTTTATCCTCACGCCCATAAAACGCTGTGTTTCCGCCCAGTAACACCCATTTCCTGTCAATCACACTACGATCGCCGGAGCGAAGAAAAAGCTGTGAGTAAAAATACTTTCTTCATAGCAAATTTACTTGGCGCAGTCGCAGTGCGGATATTGCGCATGCGCACTAAGCGGAAAATCACTGCGATGCGAAGAAATTTACCGAGCGAACGGCTCGGAATGAGGGCCAATGTCTTGTTTACATTTACTACCGTGGCTCACACCTTTAATGTGTTTTAACAAATATCCGGCTTTTACGCCCATGTTCTCAACATCTTCCCGTATCTTACCCAACAACGCGTAAAATTGTATTTCAGCGTCTTGGCCTAATTGTTCTGAATTTTGACATTCATCAACTATGTCGGGCGCTATCCCTCGCGCCGGTGCACAAGCATCAGCCGATGCGTGTACCATGGCTGTCGTTGTAAAAATATTGGGCATTGATGTTACACAATCAACCGTTGTAGTATTACCAGGTATTCCTGCAACGGCTGATAATACTTCATCAGAACTATTCTGCGGATCTTGTGTCGTTGACTCTACACAGTTTGTAATAAGCTCTTGCCCATTTATGTCATCAATATCTGATATCACAGGATTATCAGCTATGTGTTTTGTTTCTGTTTCAGAGCAATCCTATGTATCGGGAATAGTGATGACATCGGATTGCGACAATTGCTTAACATTACTTCTTGAGTCAACATTTGATAACAAACCAATGCCTGCTATGTGCCTTGTTTCTGTTTCAGAACAAACCTGTGTATCTGGAATTGTGATTACAGCTGATTGCTGCAATTGCTTAACATTACTTCTTGAGAGACGCGATGCCCTCTTAACCTTTACAGTCTTTGTATTACCTGCGACATCCCGGTCTGCAGTGTTAAACGCTGTGTGTTTTGATGTTACAGCAACATCGTTACTTACGCTTGATACAGTTTGTAACGCGATCCTTCTCCGTTGCGGCTTATCATTTTCGGAATAGGACAATTTTCTTTTAAGATCTGTAAATGCTGAATTATGACTTCTCTCATTCATTCTTGGTCGAGCCGGCCTTCGTTTGTTCGGGTTGATACAACCGTTATGCACCACCATAACCGTTGACCTAGCAACATCCTTCAGGCTGTTATGTACAATTGACGGCGTTACGAATTGATGGTTCTCCGTTTCAGCGGCGGCTGTGCGTTTTGATGTTTTCCCGCTTGTACTAGGCCTGTGTATTTGCGCGACGGTATCACGGCCTGTTGGTATCGTAGGATCATATCGCCTTGCTACAGCATCATCTGTAATACATATATTATAAAATAAATATAAACGCCGATGCACGTAAATCAACATTTAAATCGCAGCATAACAATATACCATATAACAGTGTTTGATTACACACCTGCTGTTGCGAAATGATGGTTCTCCGTTTCTGCGGCGGTTGTGCGTTTTGATGTTTTCCCGCTCGTACTAGGCCTGTGTATTTGCGCTACGGTATCACGGCCTGTTGGTATCGTAGGATCATATCGCCTTGCTACAGCATCATCTGTAATACATATTTTATAAAATAAATATAAACGCCGATGCACGTAAATCAGCATTTAAATCACAGCATAACAATATACCATATAACAGTGTTTGATTACACACCTGCTGTTGCGAAATGATGGTTCTCCGTTTCAGCGGCGGTTGTGCGTTTTGATGTTTTCCCGCTTGTACTGGGCCTGTGTATTTGCGCGACTGTATCACGGCCTGTTGGTATCGTAGGATCATATCGCCTTGCTACAGCATCATCTGTAATACATATATTATAAAATAAATATAAACGCCGATGCACGTAAATCAGCATTTAAATCACAGCATAACAATATACCATATAACAGTGTTTGATTACACACCTGCTTTATATTCGAATGTTTTAGCCCGACCCCCTGTCACGTGGGGGGAAAACGGTCGCTCATCAACAACATTGCTGGTCTGTATAGCGGCGTTGTGACAATATTCAGGTTTGTTCAATATGTCCCGTAGAATACTGTTAGCCGTCGCATCATCCATTTTTGTGGAATCTTTAGCCGGTGAAAAAATGAAAAAATAAATATTACATACGGTATAAAATTAGAATAACATGAAAAAGAGATGTATTATTGAGAATATAAAGTGTGTACAGTTGACAACAAATCAGCACAACTGTACAAGGTTTATTTTTAATTCTTTAGCCGTGGAAAAATAAATAAATAAATAAATAAATAAAAATAATAATAAAAAATAAATAAATAAAAAATAAATAAAAATATCATGTTACTCACAGGCTGGAGCCAATTCCAAAATATTAGTAAAATCGGGTATAATGCTGAAATCTAAACCAAATGGGCTATCTTCAACCGAATTGAAATTCTCTGTATTTGTGATTACTGTCATCAAATTGGGGGAAATAAAAATGAGAAAATAATAATTATTTAATAATTACTATTTAATAATTACTTATCAATGTATCCAGACTGTTGTACGTTCATACTATTTAAACTTTTAAAAATAAGTAAAAATGAACAAATTGTAGACCTTGACTATAATTTCATACTATTTAAACTTAAATATAAATAAAAACGTGTCAATGGTATTTATAGACATAGCTTACCATGGGTCGTTTGATAACTTGGCAAATCATCATCATCATCAGAACCGGATCTACACATGAAATCATCTTTGCTGTTGATGTTCTGCATTGTCTGTCTCTGAACCAATAATGAAAATGAGATACGATTAATATCTGTCAAACGATTTACATGAAATACTGTGTCGGTGCATTCCCAAAATGAACCACTAGATGGCGCTATTACCACATATTTAAATAACCTTCAGGCAGTCACATTAATTAAAAGCTAAAAGAAATGCCTGGTGCTCGACACATATTTAAACAACCTTCAGGCAGTCATATTAATTAAAAACCAAAATAAATGACTGTTGCTCGTGTGATCAACTAGCCTGCGCGTTTTATCATACACAAAATTAATTAATTTAATCAATACTAACCGGCTCCCAATGGTACTTACTAACAATACTAAGCGGCTCCCAATGGTACTTACTAAATACCAATTGTAGATTAAAGTGCAAAAATGGTATATGAAATGTTAGGAAGCGCTTCCTAACATTTTATACAACTTGTTTGCACTTTACTCACATTAATTCACAGCTATATTTGTAAAATAAAAATGTCGGTGCATTCCTAAAATGAACCACTAGATGGGGCTATTACCACATATTTAAACAACCTTCCGTGAGTGACAATTATACTTATTTCACAGCCATATTTGTAAAATAAAAAAAATAAAAAAAATATAACATGCTAGATCCATAATGATAATAATAATAATAATAAATAATAATAATAATAATAATAACACTTACCATAATGTCTAAACGTGTGTATAACGTTGCAAGTTCGTTTGAAATTCCTTTTCAGTGCTCTGTCCCACTTCAGTGCTGTGTCCTATTCTTATAGCCATGGCTGTGAGCCATATGGCCCCCACCAACCTGTGGTATGCCGTCCCACATTTCCAAGATGCTGGGGCGGGGTTTTTAAACATATAATCTTTGGTTTATACATTAGTAAATGTAATCATGCTTTTCAGTTACAATAAAGATATAATCTGTTAGCGGTACCTTACATGTCATACTCAGCGCTTCAAAAACATACCAAATACTTATATATACATATATATACAGAAAAAACAATTCCTGAGTGCTCTAAAGTGCTTGTATAGATTGAATGGCTGTCCTTCCAAATTTAGAATAAAATTATTTAATAACAAAAATAATTCATAAAAACCCCATAAAATTATTTAATAACAAAATTAATTCATAAAAAGCATTATACAGAAGTACTTATGAACTAATGTACATGAAAACAAATTATTTTATGATTCCATAAATACCCACTGGCTTACTGATTTGTAGCTAAAATTACTTTCAGGCTGTGTGTATAATGTGTACATGTAACATAAATGCAATAACAAAATCATAAAAAGCCCATAAAATTATTTAATAACAAAATTAATTCATAAAAAGCATTATACAGAAGTTCTTATGAACTAATGTACATGAATACAAATTATTTTATGATTCCATAAATATCCATGTGTGTATAATGTGTACATGTAACATAAATGCATTCTGTGCTTAGATTTAGGACTCATCACCATGATATCTCATTATGATATCTAATTAATCCAAAATACGGAAAAATCCGATTTGAGTCAACACATAAACCTGTAGGTGGCGCTAATGTTCTTCTACAGAGATAACAAGCTGCTTTAATAAACAGGTGTCATCATTACAAGCTTTGTATTCTGTAGTACTAAGACTTTCGAATTTGTTTTGTCATGGTAGTCCGTAGTTCTGTGGATTTTTAAAATGTGCTGTCATCATTTATCACTCATGGCCATTAAAATCAATATGTTTTTAAATTAGTGCCATGTGTGATGCTTCCGTACATCTAAGAAAATGGACATGGTCAGATTGTAGTCCGTAGATCTATGGATTTTTAAAATGTGCTGTCATCATTTATCACTCATGGCCATTAAAAGCAATATGTTTTTAAATTAGTGCCATGTGTGACACTTCCGTACATCTAAGAAAATAGACATGGTCATTAGTCATTATGCCTTTTAAAACTGCACCATGTGTACCAAGCGTGATGTTTAAATTGTTGGAATGTGTGAACTATAACAAAGTAATGCTTGAATGTGTACAGACTAGTCAAAATAGTGAATTTTTTCATCACAAACTGTTTTGTGATCTTTATTGCGCATTCTGCGCCTGGTGTTGCGTGACACTCTGCGACTGGTGTTACACGACAATTTTTAATACGGTTTAATATTGAACACTATAAATTTATATAAAATTTAATATAACATTTTATATTAAAGCGATATCAAACACTATCATTTAATATTAAAGGGGGTGGAGCCTAGGAGAAAGGGGGTGTGTCACCTGTCAGTTTGACAGAAAGGTTGTCTTTATCTACTTCTTGTCCCAGAGTAGTTTTACAAGTTCATTAGCATTTCAATCACCTAGCTCTGGTAACAGACAAAGGGTTTCACCTTACACAATAAGGCTGTGCCTGCAAGTATTTAAATGATTTTCTTACATCAAGTTAAGTATTAATCTAAGTATTAATCTCACTAGGTCTAATTGAACCACTATTTATAATTGACTATTTTATGGGTTAGTTAAATTCATTGGTTGCTTTTAAATGGTGATGGATTTGTACATATATATTGTTTACTTGTGACAAAGGTAACAGATTGTTTAACAATGGCTTATTGTGATGTTTAATTCAGGAACAGCTGAAAGTTAACTGTTAACTTAAAGTCTCTCCCTACCCACTTAGCTATGTTGGTTTTGATAAGACCAATGCAGATTTGTGCAGCATGTACAGCATGTGATACTTGCTATTCATTGCTGTAACTGCATTAGACCTAAAATGGCCACTGCACCTCCCCCCTCCAAGCCATGTGCTTGAACCCAAAATGAAGTCTGTAAGCCGTGCGGCCAAAACACACAAACTCTAGCTCTCTCTTTTGTTACAAGTAAATCCCAAATTATACAAGCACCAGAAGCCGCCCTGATGGACAATTCCCACTGCGTGCTAACAAAGCTTCCACACGCTGCATCTTTTTCGGTGCAAACAAAGCTTTGTTACTTCAGGCTTATGCTAGTATTAGGCAGCCCAGATGCTGGCATAGTTTTTAAACTTTTTTTAAAATTACTTAACAGATCAACAATCTAATCTGAATCAAATGCAATATGACTTATTGAACCCCGTTAGCAACAATAAAAAGTACACTGTAATATTTCTAATAGTGTGCGTCCTTGTCGCACCCAAAGGCAATGAAGAAATCTATTGTCCCTTGATTCATATCAGCACATCAATGATAGCGCAAAACGGATGTGGTTCATCGGCATCAAATGTGTCCACCCTCTGCCGATAGACCACAGTGCGTCTGTACTGCACATCATATAAAGTCGTGATCCCGCGGCTAGAGCCCCAACTGTGAAATTCCATTATTTTAAATAAGCATTTAAAAACCAGTGTTATTATATACTGCGGATGCAAGTTGCATCTTATTACCATATACAATAATAGTGCGCTAAATGTCGCAGCACTATGTCCCTTAAGAGAAAGCAAGTTGTCGAAACACCTGGTTTACTGAGGTCCAACACTCAGATATATATAAATGTATTTGATATTAAAAAAGTATGCATACAAAATAACATACAGTAAGTACAATATATATCATTAAGTTAAACACGTATAAGCATATGAAAGAGGTACAGAGTTACAATTACATAAGAAGCAGTTACAGCCAGTATACATCACCCTTATCCCAGAGGACAGTAATCACTAGATAGGAGCAGCATGTCTGCATCTCAGCAACTACTCTATATGCATAGAAACTACATATATCAAACAGTGGGAGTTAACAGTTTGTTGGTTTTGGTCTCCTTCCATTGGTCCAGGAGAGGGAAATTTCTCATTCATTTGTGTATTAATGGACGGTTCAAGCAATGGAAGATGCTCAGCTTTGTATGCAGGCACTGATGTTAACTACTGGGTTTGTGCCCACATGCTTTTGCAGGAAGTCCTTTGTTCTTGTAAAAGTGACTTTATATACTAACATCAAACATAACTAATTGTCGCAATGTGCGATAATTTACCCATAGCTATCAAATTAATCCACACATTCTCCTGACCAAGTCAACACTAAGCATGATATAATTAACTTATTTCGTCCCAATAATACATATATATCTGGTTTTACACTCTATTATATAAATACAATATAATACAAGTCTTGTGTTGGACATGTTTTAGCTGTGTGTAATTTATGTGTTATGTGAATGTGTTTGTATGTGATTTTGCCTTTTACCGTATATACACCCACCAGGCTGCAACACGCACGCCATGCGACTCTATGCATGATGTGCGGCAAAAACGCATGGTGCATCTCTATACGTAAATTGCGTCTTTACTCACAATGTAGGTGTGGTAGTGTGCAGCCGAATCTTTTATTTGCAGGGGGGTTTTTCTTTTGTCAATCCCAGTCCCCACTATTTCTGATGGTAGCCCTGGGTGACGGGCTTGCTGGTTGATGAGCTATAGACTGATGAGTTTAGTCATGAGACCAGTTGACATGCCTATTCTGGTATACACAAACCTCTTTGGCCCAGATGTCATAGGTGAAGTCAAGGCTCACTACAAGACCCATACGTTATGCTCAGAAAGGTGGCTCCTAAAATTGACTTCTAACAGACTGAGAATCCCCATTCACTCTCCTTTTTTAAAAGATTCTGAAGGAGTTGCAGCCCCTTGCTAGACAAATTCTTGTCTATAGAAAAATAGATTTGGTAGACTCAGCCTCCCAAAGCAGGACAATTTATTTCCCATAGAGATCAACCGGCTCATTCAGATTAAAACTAAACATAAAGGCACTGAATGCACACATCAAAAACAGAAGGCTCGGGATGGAAGGGCTAGCAGATATCCTTTCTTTCTTTTGGCCAGAAATTTGTTTTGCCTGAAGCTAGACCTATAGGAATTTTAGGATTTGGTCTCAGTTCACCACAAACATAGGCAGCTTTGCTATTTTCTAATGAGACCAGCTGTTTCAGTGGACTGTAATCGTGTTCAAACTCTCAATAGCACCAAACACCTACACACGTTTCATCAAAGCAGAGGTTCCAAACTATGTTGTTGTCACCTTTGTTAGAAAGTAGTCCACTGCATAATAGACTGGGACATATTAATCAGTCACCATGGTCTAACTCTACCCCGATCAAGCTCAGATGATCCATAAATGAGCTAATTACTATTCTGACTCCATCCCAAACATAAAAGATATGTCTTCTTTCTCTCTGATGGTTCTTCCAGAGAAAGTGGTCAGAATTACATTTAACTGATAGGTCAACATCAGAATATATACTTAGACAAAGCTATTAGAAAAGTGAAGGCCTTGCACCTAAGGCTCTTCCATGTTTCCCTACACAATTAGGGAGCATTCACTCAGTGAGAGGCAGAAGGCCCATAAGGGAGCAGTAGGCTCATATATATCTGCTGAAGTTAAGGCCAGCCATGTTTGCCCTCAAAGTTATAATTCCCAGTCACCAATGGGAATTTGCAGTTCAAATTTGTCTGGACAACTGCGGCTTGTACAGGCCCAAGGTCTCTATTACAAAAGCCCTAGGGATTTGGGAATGAGCTATTCAAGGGGTATTCACGTGACTTTGGGCAATGTTTCCTTAAATTAATACATCAACTATTGGTTCAAACCATTTTTAAAATCCTTTCTATAGCTCAGGTTCCTACCTTTGTGTCCAGAGGGGATACGGTCTTTAGGTCGACAACACTTAGGTCAACACTCATTAGGTCATCCACTATTGGCCGACATGCATTAGGTCAACATGGTCACTAGGTCGACATGGCCAAGGTCGACATGGTTTTTAAAAAAAATGTGTTTCCTTTTTTGAACTTTTCCTTACTTTTACGATCCACGTGGACTACGATCGGGAAGAGTAACCTGTGCCGAGAGCCGTGATAGCGGAGCGAGGCACCTTGCCCGAAGCATGGCGAGCAAACTGAGACATGCTAGGGGATACGGTGCACCAATTAGGGTTCCCGGTCACTTTATGAAGAAAACAACATCAAAAATGATAATAAAAAACTTGTGTCGACCTTTTTCCATGTTGACCTAATGGACCATGTCGACCTATTTCAGGTGTTGACATACTTTCGACCAATAGTGGTCGACCTAATGACTGTCGACCTAGTTACTGTTGACCCTATGATCCACACCCACCCAGAGTGTGTAAACAGGGAACATTGAAGGGGGATGTAATGTCTTTCCCATGGTCAGAGCTTGTTGAAGATGTTGCACAAAATTAAAGCCGACAAGGGGGGTCATTCCGAGTTGATCGCTCGCTGCCGATTTTCGCAGCCCAGCGATCAGGTGAAAAAAACAACACATTTCTGCGCATGCGTATGCCCCGCAATGCGCACGCACAATGTACGGGTACAAAGCTCTTTGTGGTTGTGCTCAGGTTCTAGCAAAGTTTTCCTTCGCACTGGCGGCCGCACGAAGATTGACAGGAAGGGGGCGTTTCTGGGTGTCAACTGACCGTTTTCAGGGAGTGTTTGCAAAAACACAGGCATGTCTGAAAAAATGCAGGCGTGGCTGGGCATTCGCTGGGCGGGTGTATGACGTCAAATCCGGACATGAATAGGCTGAAGTGATCGCAAGCGCTGATTAGGGTCAGAGATACTCAGAAACTGCACAAACTGTTTTTGCAGAACTCGGCTGCACAAGCGTTCACACTTCTGCTAAGCTAAAATACACTCCCCAGTGGGCGGCGGCATAGCGTTTACACGGCTGCTAAAACTAGCTAGCGAGCGATCAACTCGGAATGACCCCCAAGGTGTCCTAGATAATCCTGGTTTATCCTCTCTGGCCATACAGGGTACGGTTCCCTCTAATCAGCTAGTTGTGCAAAGAACCTAAAATTCCTCTGGGACTCTCCAAAGAATACTTCCAGAGAACTCCAGATCTTCTGGATAAGTTGCCTCCGTACATGTGGATATTGACATTAATGATATACTAAAGCTGGGTACACACCAGAACGATGTGTCACCTTCAGGGGCGGATCCAGAAGAAAATGATAGGGGGGGCACCATGGAAGGGGCAAGTATATTTGCGTGCGGCTTCGGTGCATGTGAGGTGGCGCTTCTTATACAATGCCCACAGTTGTAGCGCTCATTATGCAATGTCCACTGTACTGGTAGTGCCCCTTATATAGACCCCATAGTAGTGGTGCCCCTTATGCAATGCCCGTATTGCCCCCAGTAGCAATGTTGCCTGTAGTAATGCCCCCAGTCATTATGCCCCCAGTGGTAATGCCCCTGTATTTATGACCCCAGTAGTTTACCTCCCCCCTTTAGTTTAGCCTCCCAGTGGTAATGACCCCACTAGTTTAGCCACCAGTAGTAATGCCCCCCTGTAGTTTGCCCCATTGTAGTTTAGCCCTTGTAGGTATGCCCCCCTTATAGTTTAGCCTCCAGAAGTATTGCCCCCAGTAGTTTGGCCCCTGTAGTTATCCCCCAGTAGTTTGGCCCCTGCAGTTATGCCCCCCTGTAGTTTAGCCCCCTAGTAGTAATGCCCCTGTAGTTAAGCCGCCAGTAGTAATGCCCTCCTGTAGTATGCCCCCAGTAGTTAGCACCTTTGTAGTTGGCCGCAAGTAATAATGTCCCCCAGTAGTTTCCCCCAGTAGATGCCACCCAGTAATAATGTCCCCCAGCAGTTTGCCCCCAGTAGGTGCCCCCCAGTAATAATGTCCTCCAGTAGTTTGCCCTCAGTAGATGCCCCCAGTAATAATGTACCCCAGCAGTTTGCCCCCAGTAGATGCCCCCCAGTAATAATGTCCTCCAGTAGTTTGCCCCCAGTAGTAATGCCCCCAATAGATGACCCCCCAGTAGTAATGCCCCCCAGTAGATGCTCCTCAGTAATAATGCCCCCAGTAGCTGCCCCCAATAGATACCCCCCAGTAGTTATGCCCCAAGTAGATGCCCCTCAGTATAATGCCCCCAGTATATGTCCCCCAGTAAAAATGTCCCCCATTAGGTGCCCCAATAGATGACCCCCCAGTAGTAATGCCCCCTGTAGGTGCCCCCCAGTAATATTGCCCCCAGTAGCTGCCCCCAATAGATGACCCCCCAGTAGTTATGCTCCAAGTAGATGCCCCTCAGTATAATGCCCCCAGTAGATGTCCCCCAGTAAAAATGTCCCCCATTAGGTGCCCCCAATAGATGACCCCCCAGTAGTAATGCCCCCTGTAGGTGCCCCCTAGTAATAATGCCCCCAGTAGCTGCCCCCAATAGATGACCCTCCCAGTAGTGATGCCCCCAGTAGATGCCCCCAGTAGTAATGCCCCCCCCCAGTAGTAATGCCCCTTGTTGATGCCCCCCAGTAGTAATGTCCCCCCGTAGTTTGCCTCCAGTAGATGCCCCCGCTGCATTAAGGAAGAAAGCAATACTTACCGAGCCCCGTTCCCGCTTCCAGGCTGCTGCAGTCCTCCTCCTGGTGTCCTCTCCTCAACACTATGAGAGAGACGTCATGACTGACTGACGTCTCTCCCATAGCGCACAGTGACAGTGCCAGAAGCCGGAGCTCAGTATTGAGCTCCGGCCTCCAGCTGCCGCTGTGCAGGGAGACGGGCACCCGCTGGTAACACAATCTCAGTGGGCGCCCGTCATCCTCCTGTGCGGCGCCGGCGCCGGGGGGGAACCGGAACTGGGTGGAGGCCACAAATGACAGGGGGCACGGGCCCGAGTGCCCCCCCCCCCCCCTGGATCCGCCACTGGTCACACTGATGGTGCGATGCAATCTAGTAAAATACATTGCACCGCTCTACGCACAGCAGGATCTAGTGTATGATGGTGTGATGTATCACTACAGCATGTAAAAGGAGAGAGAGCAGAATTAGGCACAAAAGCATATAAGGGTCTTTGATTTTTGTGATTGGTTAGTTTAGGCTTGTTGCAAGGCAGGTCAAGGGTATTAGAGTGTTATCATTGGTTTAGGCTCGGCCTATCAGTAGGGTGAGGATGGGAGGGTTTTGGCAGCCTTTATAGGGAGTGTTTTGAAGGAAAATAATCCTCTTGTCGTTTTGGAAGGGTGAGAACATCTGTGTCATAGTGATTGTATACTGTGCCTGTTGTACATTCCTTTCTGTGGGTTCTTCATCTTACTCATTTCATTGATTATTACTATTGTTTCAATCCTTCTCTTTTAATTTTTCAGTTTCACTCCCCCACTTGCGTTGCACCTCACAACCTTCCCCCCTTCTCCTTTTGTCACCATGCCTAGGCGCACCTCCCGGCCCCCCCGCCACCTGGCTGACGCGGCTCCCACCCGGCAGACCGCTCGTACTTGGGCTTCGGCTGCTGGGTACGGTGTGCGGGTGCAGGGCTCCTCGGCTCTCCCCACATCCACTGTGCTGCAGTGCGCATTGAGTGCTGCGGCCGGGGAGCGGGTGACGGGCGCCACTGCGCTTCCTGCTCCAGCCACAGTCTTATATACACAGGGTCCCGGTGCGCCGGACGGCTCGGCGGGTCTTCCTTCCTGGGTCGCTGGAGGCCTTACGGCAAATTTGTTATTGTCTGAACTTTTCCCTATAATCGTAGCAGTTGAATTGTGGGCTCCCAAATTTTCGAATCAGACCATCACGTTCTGGTGCGACAATTTGGGTGTGGTACAGGCCGCCAACAGCCAGTGTTCCTCCGTACACCAGGCATTGCAGTTGTTGAGATTCTTGGTGTCTAAATTAGAGATGAGCGGGTTCGGTTCGTCGAGATTCGAACCCCCCCGAACTTCACGTGGTTTACACGGGTCCGAGGCAGCCTCGGTTCTTCCCGCCTTACATGCAAAACCCGAATGGGGGAAAACGTCATCATCCCGCTGTCCGATTCTCGCGAGATTCGGATTCCATATAAAGAGCCGCGCGTTGCCGCCATTTTCACCCGTGCATTGTCGAGATAGCGAGAGGACGTGGCTACGTTCTCTGCCCAAATAGCCCAATATCAGCTAAATCTCAGCTCAATATCTGTGCTCAGTATTAGTGCTGCATTGTGGTGACCACTGACCAGTATATGGTAGCACAGTACAGTAGGCCATTGCTGTTCTCGCTGCCCAGTGTCACTCAGTTCTATTATCCTGAACAATGCACAGTATATCTGTGCTCATTATTATCAGTGCTGTATTGTGGTGACTAAAAGTGCAGTGTCTTGTGCTGCATCTTGCTGCTGTGGTAGTGTCCTGTCACTGTGCATAGGTCATCATCATCCCAGTCACAGTGGTATCTGGTATCTATCTAGTGGTATCTAGTTCCAGACATTACCGCCGTCTAATTACAGATATATTACTGGCATATAATTCCACACATTAAAAAACGGAGAACAAAAATGTGGAGGGTAAAATAGGGAAAGATCAAGATCCACTTCCACCTTGTGCTGAAGCTGCTGCCACTAGTCATGGCCGAGAAAATTAAATGCCATCAACGTCGTCTGCCAAGGCCGACGCCCAATGTCATAGTAGAGAGCATGTAAAATCCAAAAATCAAAAGTTCAGTAAAATTACCCAAAAATCTAAATTAAAATCGTCTGAGGAGAAGCGTAAACTTGCCAATATGCCATTTACGACACAGAGTGGCAAGGAACGGCTAAGGCCCTCTCCTATGTTCCTCATGACTAGTGGGTCAGCTTCACATGAGGATGGAAGCACTCATCCTCCCGCTAGAAAAATGAAAAGACTTAAGCTGGCAAAAGCCCAGCAAAGAACTGTGGGTTCTTCTAAATCACAAATCCCCAAGGAGAGTCCAATTGTGTCGGTTGCGATGCCTGACCTTCCCAACACTGGAAGGGAAGAGCTTGCGCCTTCCACCATTTGCACACCCCCTGCAAGTGCTGGAAGGAGCACTCACAGTCCAGTTCCTGATATTCAAATTGAAGATGTCACTGTTGATGTACACCAGGATGAGGATATGGGTGTTGCTGGCGCTGAGGAGGAAATTGACCAGGAGGATTCTGATGGAGAGGTGGTTTGTTTATGTCAGACACCCGGGGATACACCTGTTGTCCATGGGATGAATAAGGCCATTGACATGCCTGGTCAAAATACCCCAAAAATCACCTCTTTGGTGTGGAATTATTTCAACAGAAATGCGGACAACTGGTGTCAAGCCGTGTGTTGCCTTTGTCAAGCTGTAATATGTAGGGGTAAGGACGTTAACCACCTAGGAACATCCTCCCTTATTCGTCACCTGGAGCGCATTCATCAGAAGTCTTTGACAAGTTCAAAAACTTTGGGTGACAGCAAAAGCAGTCCACTGACAGTGACAACTAAATCCCTTCTTTCTCATGTACCCTAGCTCCTGCAAACCACACCACCAACTCCCTCAGTGTCAATTTCCTCCTTAGACAGGAACACCAATAGTCCTGCAGGCCATGTCACTGGCAAGTCTGACGAGTCCTCTCCTAACTGGGATTACTCCGATGGATCCTTGAGTGTAACGCTTACTGCTGCTGGCGCTGCTGTTGTTGCTGCTGGGAGTCGATCATCATCCCAGAGGGGAAGTTGGAAGACCATTTGTACTACTTCCAGTAAGCCATTGACTGTCCAACAGTCCTTTGCGAGGAAGATGAAATATCACAGCAGTCATCCTGTTGCAAAGCAGATAACTCAGGCCTTGACAACTGTGTTGGTGTTAGACGTGCGTCCGGTATCCGCCGTTAGTTCACAGGGACTTAGAGAATTTCTTGAGGTAGTGTGTCCCCGGTACCAAATACCATCTAGGTTCCGCTTCTCTAGGCAGGCGATACCGAGAATGTACACAGACGTCAGAAAAAGAGTCACCAGTGTCCTAAAAAATGCATTTGTACTCAATGTCCACTTAACCATGGACATGTGGACAAGTGGAGCAGGGCCGACTAAGGACTATATGACTGTGACAGCCCACTGGGTAGATGTATTGCCTCCCGCAGCAACAGCAACGGCGGCACCAGTAGCAGCATCTTGCAAACGCCAACTCGTTCCTAGGCAGGCTACGCTTTGTATCACCGCTTTCCATAAGAGGCACATAGCTGACAACCTCTTACGGAAAGTGAGGAACATCATCGCAGATAGGCTTACCCCAATTGGACTCTCCTGGGGATTTGTGACATTGGACAATGACACAAATATTGTGCGTGCATTACATGTGGGCAAATTCCAGCATGTCCCATGTTTTGCACATACAATGAATTTGGTGGTGCAGAATTTTTTTTAAAAACGACAGGGGCGTGCAAGAGATGCTGTCGGTGGCCCGAAGAATTGCGGGCCACTTTCGGAATTCAGCCACCACGTGCAGAAGACTGGAGCACCAGCAAACACTCCTGAACATGCCCCGCCTTCAGCTGAAACAAGAGGTGGTAACAAGGGGGAATTCAACCCTCTATATGCTTCAGAGGATGGAGGAGCAGCAAAAGGCCATTCAAGCCTATGCATCTGCCTACGATATAGGCAAAGGAGGTGGAATGCACCTGACTCAAGCGCAGTGGAGAATGATTTCAACATTGTGCAAGGTTCTGCAACCCTTTGAACTTGCCACACGTGAAGTCAGTTCAGACACTGCCAGCCTGAGTCAGGTCATTCCCCTCATCAGGCTTTTGCAGAAGCAGCTGGAGAGATTGAAGGAGGAGCTAAAACAGAGCGATTCTGCTAGGCATGTGGGACTTGTGGATGGAGCCCTTCATTCACTTAACCAGGATTCACGGGTGGTCAATCTGTTGAAATCAGAGCACTGCATTTTGCCCACCGTGCTCGATCCTAGGTTTAAAGCCTACGTTGTATCTCTCTTTCTGGCAGACACAAGTCTGCAGATGTTCAAAGACCTGCTGGTGAGACACTTGTCAAGTTAAGCGGAACGTGACCCGCAAACAGCTCCTCCTTCATTTTCTACCGCCACTGGAGCTGCCAGGAAAAGGATCAAATTTCCAAAACCACCCACTGGCGGTGATGCAGGGCAGTCAGGAGCGAGTGCTGACATCTGGTCCGGAATGAAGGACCTGCCAACGATTACTGACATGTCGTCTACTATCACTGCATATGATTCTGTCACCATTGAAAGAATGGTGGAGGATTATATAAGTCACAGCATCCAAGTAGGCATGTCAGGCAGTCCGTACTTATACTGGCTGGAAAAATAGGCAATTTGAAGGCCCTTGCACAAACTGGCTTTATTTTACCTAAGTTGCCCTCCCTCCAGTGTGCGTTCTCCGAAAGAGTGTTTAGTGCAGCCGGTCACCTTGTCAGCGATCGACGTACGAGGTTACTTCCACAAAATGTAAAGAAGATAATGTTCATCAAAATTAATTATAATCAATTCCTCCGTGGAGACATTTACCAGCAATTGCCTCCAGAAAGTACACAGGGACCTGTGATGGTGGATTCCAGTGGGGACGAATTAATACTCTGTGAGGAGGGGGATGTACACAGTGAAAGGGGTGAGGAATCGGACAATGAGGAGGAGGTGGACATCTTGTCTCTGTAGAGCCAGTTTGTGCAAGGAGAGATTGATTGCTTCTTTTTTGGTGGGGGCCCAAACCAACCAGTCATTTCAGCCACAGTCGTGTGGCAGACTCTGTCGCTGAAATGATGGGTTTGTTAAAGTGTGCATGTCCTGTTTATACAAGATAAGGGTGGGTGGGAGGGCCCAGGGCCCAAGGACAATTCCATCTTGCACCTCTTTTTTTTTATTTTTCTTTGCGTCATGTGCTGTTTGGGGAGTATTTTTTGGAAGGGCCATCCTGCGTGACACTGCAGTGCCACTCCTAGATGGGCCAGGTGTTTGTGTCGGCCACTTGGGTCGCTTAGCTTAGTCATCCAGCGACCTCGGTGCAAATTTTAGGACTAAAAATAATATTGTGAGGTGTGAGGTGTTCAGACTAGACTGGAAATGAGTGGAAATTATGGTTATTGAGGTTAATAATACTATGGGATCAAAATTACCACCAAATTCTATGATTTAAGCTTTTTTTGAGGGATTTAAAAAAAAACAAAAAAAAAAACACCAGAATCCAAAACACATCCGAATCCAACAAAAATTTTTAAGGGAGGTTTTGCCAACACGCGTCCGAATCCAAAACACGGCCGCGGAACCGAATCCAAAACCAAAACACAAAACCCGAAAAATGTCCGGTGCACATCTCTAGTTGAAATGCTTGCGTTTCAACATTCGCTTTGTTGCGTGACATGTGCCGGGGGTTGATAATGGCATTGCGGATGCTTTGTCACGTTTCAACTTTAGTAGATTTTCGTGAATTGGCTCCAGGGGCTGAGTCCTTGGGGTTGACATGTCCGCCTTATGTCTGGCAGATTATAGATCAGGCATGACGGAGTTTGAGCAGAAATCTTTGGCCCCCTCGATGCATCGGGCTTATACTGCAGCCTGGCAAGACTGGGAATCTTATTGCACTAGGTGTGCGGGAGAGAGTAAGTCGGAAGAAGAGCTTTTGCTGGCTTTCGTTTGGGACCATTACAGGCAGGGTAGGTCCAAGGCAGCCATGAGCTCTGCGTTAGCTGGTATTTTGTTCCACGATCGCTTGCGACATGGTAACAATCCCACTAAGTCTCTTGTCCTGTCCAAGGTGTTTAAGTGCTGGGCAAAGCAGAGGCCCCCTCCTGCAGATTCACGCAGGCCCAATGATTTCCATTTGTTGTGCGAGTTGCTGGCGATTCTCACTGCAGTGACTGATTCTGAATTTGAGACCTCCCTATTCAGATTTGTTATGTTCACTGTACTCTGTACTCAGGGAACAGGGTGGACAAGCTCCGAGTACAGGAACGTGATGCTGTAATAAGGGCGAAGTTCAGCAGCAACCCCTAGGGACCCTGACTCTGCTCCGTTGTCTCACCCGCGTGGTCAGTCTACGCCTGCGAGACTATGTTTGCTTGGGTTCACGGCAGCCGCGTTTGAAGGGCGGATTATGTCTGCCCAACTCTGATGCTCCCCGGTCTTAGTTGGAGACAAGGCGTAAACTGAGATGGGGCGAGAACAAGGGGAACCTCTAACTAAACAGAAACACCGAGTTAGGGGCTACCACAGAACTCTAACAGAAAGTATGTGCGGCGCGGCCTCCAAGACAAGAGGCAACAAAAGACAAGGCTGTCCACACGCCTACATGACACCGCCATATACCAGTGAGGACAACCTGAGCAGAGACCTCTGCAGAAAACACCAGAGCCAATATAAAGAGAATGATACGGCCAAGGCCGTAAGGCACGGCAAAGCCGCTACTCACAACACCGGTGTAGATACACGCTGGTGGACAGGAGCCCCGAGGCCGCAGGCACTGGCTCACAGGACTGGAGAGCTGGAAAGACTCCAATAACAGGCTTCCGGACACCTGGACCACAGGAATAAGGTTGACTGGATCACAGAATATCGGACAAGGAATTCTCCAGAGCAGGAAGCAGCTCACAAGAAGCTGACAGGTTCTCACTGAAGGTAGGAATGCAGGTGGAGAGTAGTAAACTCCAGATTCTGCCAGGACTGAGTATGCAGGATGCCACTTTCAAACAGGGCCTGGACACCGATACAATACTGGACATGAAAGAAACCAGGAACATACAGGTATCTTAACAAACGTCTATCACCAGCTCAGAACTGCAGAGCTAGCTAGGTAATAAGAGAACACGCCCCAATCAGGATGGCTGGAAGCCAGGCACAAGGTAATTGCACAAATACCCGCATTGATTATTGTAATAGTCTCCTGACCGGTCTTCCCAAACATAGGCTCTCACCACTACAATCCATCTTGAATGCAGCTGCGAGGCTAATCTTCCTTGCCAGACGTTCATCGTCTGCAGATCCACTCTGTCAGTCCCTCCATTGGTTACCGGTACTCTACCGTATTAAATATAAAATACTTTTACTCACATACAAGGCTATTAACCAAACTGCACCAACATACATCTCTTCACTCATCTCAAACTATCTCCCTACCCGACCTCTCCGCTCTGCACAAGATCTACGTCTCTCATCCACACTCATTACTTGTTCACACTCAAAATTATAGGACTTTACCACATATCTTGTCTTTCTTTAGTCTCACACCCTCCTGACACTTGGCCAACTTTGTGGGGTATCATCATACAACTGATTAAGAACCTAGCAATCTGGTGGACCATTATGCAATAGATAGCATCTATCCTTGTGTATCTATGCCTATTTCCCTATAGATTGTAAGCTTGCGAGCAGGGCCTTCCTACCTCTATATGTTTGTCTTTACCCAGTTTTGTTCTATTACTGTTGTTCTAATTGTAAAGCGCAACGGAATATGCTGCGCTATATAAGAAACTATTAATAAATAAAGAAAGAAAGAAAGAAATACCTGCAGGTGAGTCTAAACACATAGAAAACAGGCTGCAGTTACACAGACTCACCACCGGCGGCCAACAATAGTCTTCTTAAACAAATACAATGGAAATCCTGGCATGCGAACAGAACTATAATACAAAATACATAAACAGAAAGCAAACAGGAATGAACCACTGCTTGTGGTTCATAACAAGATTGGCTTATTGCTGGGCGTTTTTTTGGTGTTTTAGGGTCAGTTAGTTAATGTTAGTGGCTTCGAATAAATGGTCAAAGGATACCGGTCTGTTGTTTACGGAAGTGGTTTGCCAACCGGAGGTGGTGCTGTGAAAGATACCCCGTTCCAAGACCGACCAGTTGGGTCGGGGATGTTAGGTGACTTTAAGGAGTCATGCGGAACCAGAGAAATGCCCGGTTCGGCTAGCTCACATCTATTTGCCCTTACGGCCTCCGGGAGGTTCCCGATGCTTGCTACACAGGGATTCTACACCTCTCACCAGGTTTCAGTTCACTGCAGTGTTGAAACGTAGTTTATGTGCGTTAGGGCTTAACAGCGCTGATTATGGGATGCACTCATTCCGAATAGGGACCGCTATTTGCGCTGATGCTAGCGGTCTTTCAACGGCAGCCATTCAGGATATGGGGTATTGGAAATCCACGGCTTTTAAGTCTTATGTTAGGTAGGATAAAGTTTGATGTTGTGCTACTGCGCCAACCCAAAAACATTGTTTACCCCTCAGTTCGCGAATGACTAGCATTCGGGAATTGAGGGTGCGCAGAGAATTTTACATTTTTCCTCCAATGGGGCCTAATTACAATGGGCTGACTCTTAAGGTCCAAGGGAGGCTTTTTAAGTTTTCTCCTGCGTTTGGGTTGCTTTTACAGTTTGTTTAAGGTTTATTTATTGTTTTGTTTTGGGCTGAACGGCACCCTGTTGGTAGACGTGCGTCTGAGTTATTGGACGGTAGAAGAGTCAGATGGCTATGTGTTCTAGGTCATAAGTGGGCTGTTTTTTTTGGACCTAGTGTTCCAGGGGGAACAGTGGGGACTGCCTGCTTGGTTAGTCATTCACCTGGGTGGTAACGATATTGGCCAGGTTAAGGGGATTGATTTGATACTTCGGATCAAGTCAGATTTAGGTTTGCTATGGATTCGCTGGCCGGAAGTCCGTTTGTTTTGATCAGATATCATACTCAGATTTGTGTGGAGAGTTTCCTCTGGAGTGGTTGCGTTAGACATAGCAAGGATGAAGATTCATTTTCCTGTGTTGATGTTTCAGAGTCCCCACTATTTCAGGAAGGCTGGGGTACATCTTTCAAAGTTGGGTGTTGGCGTTTTCCTTAAGGGTGTCTTTTCCTTTTTTGGAGTGAGGTTATAGTTAGTTTAGTCTGGTTTCTTTGGATGGCGTGCTGCAGTTGTTAACCTTGCGGTGGCGGGAAGGCGCTACGGCCAGCGGTTATAGGTAGCATAGGAGGTCGCTGTGGGTCATTTACCCCTGTGATGGATGGCCGGTGTTGTCCTGCCCCTGAGGGGGGACCATGGGCGTCCCCAGAAGGAGATCCATACCATGCCTGTGGGGAGTCACTCCACAGCGCAGATTATGCTTATATATAGTTGGGCGTGCTTATCGCCGCCATTACAGTTGGGGCGTATCAATCACTGCCAAGTTGTATGATTATTTGACTGGAGCTGGCCATTGTAGCATCTTCCTTGTCATCCCTACATTTTGGGTCATCCAATGAATAAATACAATGACCTTATTAAATTTAAGCAGTTGGTGTCTGTGTCGTTATTTGTAGTTGATAAGTAGCTTTAGCATAGTGTTACGGCAGGAGCAATCACTATAAATGATAGACGCCTTAAAAGGAGAGAGAGCAGAATTAGGCACTGAAGCATATAAGGGTCGTTTATTTTTGTGATTGGTTAGTTTAGGCTTGTTGCTAGGCAGATCAAGGGTATTAGGGGGTCATTCCGAGCTGATCGCTAGCTGCCGTTGTTTGCAGCGCATCGATCAGGCTAAAATACAGCATTTATGCACACGCGCGGCGTACGGGTACAAAGTCCTTTGTGGTTTTGCACAGGTTCTAGCGAAGCTTTCAGTCGCACGGCACAACGCAGGAAGATTGACATGAAGTGGGTGTTAATGGGTGGCAACTGACCGTTTTCAGGGAGTGCTTAGAAAAACGCAGGCATGTCTGGGAAAACGCAGGCGTGGCTGGGCGAGTGTGTGACGTCAAAAGCCGTCCCTCCGTCGTTAGAATCAACGCACACGAAGAGTAACTACAGGCCTGGTCTTGTTTTGCACAAAATGATTTTGCAGGCGCTCTGCTGCACAAGCGTTCGCATTTCTGCAAAGCGAAAATACACTTCCCAGTGGCGGCGACAATGCGTTTGCAAGGCTGCTAAAAACTGCTAGCGAGCGATCAACTTGGAATGACCCCCTTAGAGTGTTATCATTGGTTTAGGCTCGGCCTATCAGTAGGATGAGGATGGGAGGGATTTGTTTTGAACCTCTTGTCATTTTGGAAGCCCGCAGACCCTCCCCACTTTTTTGTTTTATTCATGTTCTACAATTTGATTACTTATTCGATCTGCTAATTTTCAATTTCAGACGGTGGGAAGGAGCTACCATAAGAGGGTGGCGGTGTGGTGCCTGCTGCCGTGCAGGTGTAGACTCACTACTTACCAGGCGCCGCACTCTCTCACCTTCAGGTCACGGAACCTTCAACGGACCTGTAACCTTCAGTCGGACCCGGACACAATGACCTAGGGGGAAGGAGATCGCTGAGTGCCGTTCCTCCTAACTGTGGACCAAAACGCCCTCCGAAACCGAGAAAAATAGAGCTTTCGGGCTAGGTGAAGGTCATCCTGGGCGCACGGCCTCAGAGCCCGAGGGCCTGCCTACCTGTACCCACCGGGATGGCCTGGGCCTAGTGCCCAGTACCACCTTTATTCACCTTGGGGGGGGGGACACACACACTATCTATACTGGGCCTAGTGCCCCCTTGCTGCACACAGGCCGGAGGCCTGCCTTTATCCCACAGGCCTATCGCCCGCCTAACTTGGGGCCCGTTGTGTGACCTGGGCCTAATGCTCAGGGTCACCTTATATACCTGACGGCCGCCAAACTGAACTAGGGCCTAATGCCCATTAATATGGCTCAGGCATAATGTCTGCTATTATCCCACGGGCCTAGTGCCCGCCTGCTGCGTCCCATGCCTGTGGCCTGACTGTGCCCACGGGCCTAATGCCCAATCCCTGGTGGTCTAGGGAGGGGAGAAGGGGAGGTGGTGACAGGTGCCCTCACCGAAGGCCTACCTGTACTGGTCTCTGGGTCCTTTGCCGCGCTCTTCTGCCGCTGACCCATCCTGGCCAGCGGCACCGCCTACTCTTCTCAGCATCCAGCCGCCGCTGGACACCATCTTCCCTGGCCGCCGTGTCTTCCGGCCTCTTCCGCGGCTACCAGGGCTCTTCCCGTGGCGTCCTCTTCTGCTCGGTGCTGCCCCGCTCTTCACCGCTCTTTGGTGCGGCCTCCCGTCTTCTGCTCCTATCGGCGGTGTCTTCCGTCTTCGGCTCCCTCCCGCCGCCTGATTTCACTGGCCAGGGGCGAGTCCTATGACGTGGAGAGCGCCGATTGGCTCGCCGCGCCCTCCTGTGATTGGCCGGCGCCCCGCGAGCCGTGATTGGCTCGTGGATGGCGCCGGATTTGAAATCCCACGGGCGGCGCTTCTCATTGGCGGCCAAATTGGCGCCAAGTTTAAAGCGCCGCTGCCGCTGCACTGCCCGACGCTGCTGCCAGTCTGGTGCAGGGAAAAGTCTAATCCCTGCACCGGACATCCGCCGTTGCACTTCTGATTTGCCCTGTGACACAGGGCACATCTCTACACTACTGCCAGCGGTTATAAGTAGCATAAGTGGTCGCTGTGGGGCACTTACCCCTTTGATGGACAGCAGGTGTTGTCCTGCCCCTGAGGGGGGACCATGGGCGTTCCCAGTAGGAGGTTCGTACCATGCCAGTAAGGGGTGGTGAGTCACTCCACAGCGCAGATTATGCTTATATAGAGTTGGGCGTGTTTATCGCTGCCTATTGTGTAGAAAAGGGGGACTCTGCTGCCTATTGTGTAGAAAAGAGGGACTCTGCTGCCTATTGTGTAAAAAGGGGGACTCTGCTGCCTATTGTGTAAAAAGGGGGACTCTGCTGCCGTAATATGTAAAAAGGGGGACTCTGCAGCCATAATGTGCAAAAGGGGACTCTACCTGGCGTATTGTGTGACAGGGGCTCGACCTGATGTAATGTGTGTAAGTGACATTACTGTGCGGCGTAATTTGAATAATGGAGATTACTGTACAGCGTAATATGAATTGGTATTATTTTGTGGCCACGCCCCTTCCTCAGGAAGCTATGCCCCTATATTTTTGGCACGTGCCCACGGCGCGCACCGACCCTGTTTTGTCTAGTGGGGGAGCGCCGATGATGTTTCTTGCACACAGCGCTAAAATGTCTAGTTACGGCACTGGGTGTCCGTGTCGTTATTTTTAGTTGAGTGTTAAGGTTAGGGCAATCACAATAAATGATAGACGCGTTATACATATACAAAACATAGGCATGCCTCATATCATTTTCATTTGAAGAGTTTTATTTGCACAGCGATGCAAATAAGATGCCTTTTTGGCAAAAAGAAAAGGGCGCCTGACGTTAACAGATTTGCATGGGACCTGTCGGCTCACTGACGCCAGGCTCCTCCCACTGTGTGGTGTATTGAGGCAAGATGTATGAGGACACATCTGTACCTGCAGTCATTCAATACTTGGTCCAGTGCTGCAAGTATGGCGGTACGGGGCGGCACAGCGTACCTGTAAGAAAATCCCAGCAGGTACGCCGGGCCGCCACCTTGCAGACACCGGGTGTTGGAGAGAGGAGAGCGCAGCATGCGCCTCTCCTCTGCTGCGAGTCTCCCCTGAGTCTGGCAGTGGGGGCGGCATGCACTGAGCTGGTTCGTGAGCCAATCAGAGCTCGCGGACTGGCAGCCAATCAGGAGCTGCTGCTGCCGGACTGTGAGCCCTGATTGGCTCGCGGACAGGCTGCAGTTCAGGAGACCGGACTGAGGGCAGGAGAGGGACAGGAGGAGTGCGTGCTGCGCTCTCCTCTCCCCAGTAGCAGGCCAGCAGCAGAAGATAGTGACAGCCCCAGGCAGCAGCAACAACGGTAAGTTGCACTGCTGGGGCATATCTGGCACTGGGGGCATATCTGGCACTCTGGGGGCATGTGTATCTGGCACTGTGGGGGCATGTATATCTGGCACTGTGGGGGCATGAATATCTGGCACTGTGGGGGCATATCGGGCACTGGGGGCATATCTGGCACTGTGGGGGCATGTGTATCTGGCACTGTGGGGGCATATCTGGCACTGTGGGGGCATATCTGGCACTATGGGGGCATATCTGGCACTGTGGGGGCATGTATATCTGGCACTGTGGTGACATATGTGTATCTGGCACTGTGGGGGCATGTGTATCTGGCACTGTGGGGCCTATCTGGCACTGTGAGGGCATATGTGTATCTGACACTCTGGGGCATGTGTATCTGGCACTGTGGGGCCTATCTGGCACTGTGAGGGCATATGTGTATCTGACACTCTGGGGCATGTGTATCTGGCACTGTGGGGCCTATCTGGCACTGTGGGGGCATATCTGGCACTGTGGGGGCATGTGTATCTGGCACTGTGAGGGCATATGTGTATCTGGCACAGTGGGGGCTTATCTGGCAATGTGGGGGCATATGTGTATCTGACACTCTGGGGCAATGTGTATCTGGCACTGTGGGGCATATATGGCACTACTGGGGGCATTTGTGTATCTAGCACCGTGGGGCATTTGTGCATCTGGCACTGTAGGAGTATATCTGGCATGGTGGGAACGTATCTGGCACTGTGGGGGCATAAGTGTATCTGCTCCCCCATATGTGTATCATGCCCCCATTTACATTGGCCACACCCCATGCTGCATTTGGCCACACTCATTTTGTATCAAGGCGCGCGCACACAGAAGCTATAAGACATTTTTTCTACTTGTACCTCTGACTCAGTCCCATCTGATATGTAGCACAGCAGGCGGTACTATGCGATGAACAGCTGCCGTGACATGCAATTGGATGTACACAGTGGGGGAGATGTACTAAGTCTGTAAAGTGATAAATATCACTGTGATTAAGTACCAGCCAATCGGTTCCTAACTGCCATGTTACAGGCTGTGTTTCAAAAATGACAGGAGCTGATTGGCTGGTACTTTATCACTGTGCTATTTATCACTTTTCAGGCTTAGTACATCTTGCGATATGATGCATAGCATACCTCCCAACTGTCCCGATTTTCGCGGGACAGTCCCGTTTTTTGGGGACTGTCCCGCTGTCCCACCCGCGGGCCGCAGTGTCCCGCGGTGGGGGGGGGGGCAGTTGGGAGGCTCCGTCTCTCGCTGCCCTGCTTAGCAGAGCAGCGGTGAATAGACGCTGTGCGCATGCGCACAGCGTCTATTCAGTGCAGACAGAGGGAGAGGAGGCATGCCAGCGGCTCACAGAGCGCTGGGCATGCCCCTTCAGTGACGAAAACGGGGGCGTGACTCGCGATCGCGGGTCCTCCCGCGAAGCCACGCCCCCTTTTCGTAGGCCACGCCCCCTTTTCGGGAGCGCGCGCGACTTCGCCGCGCGAGTGTCCCGCTCCCCCGGGTAGGAAAGTTGGGAGGTATGGCATAGGATATCATTGTGCTCCACACTGGAAGGATACATCCAGGGGTTAAAGTGAGCCGGAACGGGCCGGAACTGCGTTCCGTCAGTTCCACCAGGAGACGGAACGCAGTTCCGCCTCCCCCGGCTCACCTAACCCGATGTCCCGTGCGGCGCTGCAGGGAGATGCCGGGCGCCCGCTGAGATCGCGTTACCAGCGGGCGCCCGTCTCCCTCTCCGCAGCGGCGGCCGGAGGCAGGAGCTCAGTACTGAGCTCCGGCTTCCGGCTCTGTCAGTGCGCGCTATGGGAGAGACGTCATGACGTCTCTCTCATAGTGCAGAGGAGCGGGCGGCGAGAGAGGACTGCAGCGGGAGCGGGGCTAGGTAAGTATAGTTCTTCCCCCCCCCCCCCTCCTTCCTATATGTGTACCACAGGCGTTTCTACTGGGGGCCTTTACTACTGGGGCAAACTACAGAGGGGCAAGCTACTGGGGGGCTCTAGTACTGGGGGCAAACTACTGGGGGGCTTTACTGCTGGGGCAAACTACAAGGGGCAAACTACTGGGGGGCTCTAGTACTGGGGGCAAACTACTGGGGCAAACTACAGAGGGGCAAACTACTGGGGGGCTCTAGTACTGGGGGCAAACTACTGGGGGGATTTACTGCTGGGGCAAACTACTGGGGGGCTCTAGTACTGGGGGCAAACTACTGGGGCAAACTACAGAGGGGCAAACTACTGGGGGGCTCTAGTACTGGGGGCAAACTACTGGGGACCTTTACTACTGGGGCAAACTACTGGGGGGCTCTAGTACTGGGGGCAAACTACTGGGGCAAACTACAGAGGGGCAAACTACTGGGGGGCTCTAGTACTGGGGGCAAACTACTGGGGGGCTTTACTGCTGGGGCAAACTACTGGGGGCAAACTACTGGGGGCATTACTACAAGGGGGCAAGCTACAAAGGGGCAAACTACTGGCAGCATTACTACTGGGGGCTAAACTACAAGGGGGCATAATTACAGGAGCTAAACTACTGGGGGTATAACTACAAGGTGGCAAACTACTGGGGACATTACTAACTTTGGCAAACTACATGGGGGCTAAACTACAAGGGCTAAACAACTGGGGGCACAACTGCAGGGGGCATTACCACTGGGGGCTAAACTACATGGGGCAAACTACATGAGGGCAAAACTACTGGGGGCATTACCACTCAGAGGCTAAACTAGAGGGGGGGGGAGTAAATTGCTGGGGTCATAACTGCAGGGGCATTACCAGTATTGGCATGACTACTGGGGCTAAACTACAGGGGCTAAACGACTAGGGGCAATACTACACAGGGGCATTACCATTAACGGCATTACTGATGGGGTGCACAGCTAATGAGGGCATTGTAAAGGGGGCACTTCATAAGGGGCACTACTGTTGGGGACATTGCATAAGGGGCACTACTACTGTGGGCATTGTATAAGGGGTGCTACTGCTGGGGGCATTACTGTATGGGCCGACAAAGAAGCTGCGTTCCTGGTCCGCCCTCCGTCGCTCCGCCCCTACCATCTCCGCCGCACTGGAAGCCCAGGTTCCAGACTCCCAGCTGCAGCGGATCTGGGACCAGGCCGGCTTTATTATTCCTGCCGCTGCATCGAGCTTCTGTGACCGCGGCACTACTAGTTCAAATCTGTCGCTGATTGGCTGCCGGTCCGCAGCAGTTTTGAAATATTAGCGCCGTGGTCACAGGAGCTCGATGCGGCGGCAGGGATAATAAAGCCAGCCTGGTGCCAGATCCACTGCAGCCGCCCTCAGCCTCTTCTGCCGCCCCGCCCTCGGACCTCTGCGCACCCACAGCCTCCTCCTCCGCACTATCTCCGAGGCCCACAGCCTCCTCCACGTCACGCCTACCACAGCCTACTCATCCACAGCACCGCAGACCACCGCCGCTGCTAAACAGGTAATCTAACCTGCTGCCTTTCTCTCTCCCTAGTCCCTACTGTATTCCCCTGCTGTCACTTTCCATGTCCCTGCTGTCACTTTCCATGTCCCTGCTGTCACTTTCCATGTCCCTGCTGTCACTCTCTCTGTCACTCTATAATGTGAATTTCGGCTCATTCTCTGTGCTATAATGTGAATTTTGGCTCATTCTGTGTGCTATAATGTGAATTTCGGCTCATACCGTGTGCTATAATGTGAATTTCGACTCATACTGTGTGGTGTAATGTGAATTTCGGCTCATACCGTGTGGTGTAATGTGAATTTGGCTCATACTGTGTGGTGTAATGTGAATTTGGCTCATACTGTGTGGTGTAATATGAATGTGGCTCATACTGTGTGGTATAAATGTGAATTTCGGCTCATACTGTGAGCTATAATGTGAAAGGGGTCCTATTGTGGTGCATAATGTGTATAAGGGGTATATGGTGTGGTAAACTACACTGAAGGGCACGCCCCCTTTTGTGTGGCCACGCCCCCTTGTCAGGAGTGCGCGCGCCTTCGGCGCGCACATAATTGCACCCTTCACTTTTCCATACCCCCACTTCAAAATTTCCACTTGGGTACTACTACTGTGGGCATTATTACTATTGTGTGACCACGCCCCTTTTTTTGAGACCACACCCCTTTTTTGCTGCGCGCGCCTACGGCACGCGCAATACCTTTATTTCATGGGCGCCGTGGGGAGGGGGGTGAGTTCCACCACCTCTCTAGGACCACTTTAAGCACTGGATACATCATACAATATATCACTTAGTGTGTATCCAGCTAGGCTTGTCTTCTACAGTAGTCTTTCTCATTGACTCGCTGAGGCCATGCAAGCATCAAATATTCTGCCATGAGTAGAGAATTGAATGCACTGCATAGAACTGCATAGTACAGCTACAGTGGATTAGCTTCTCTCTTCCCCGGACTTTCTGTCTGCCAAATATGACGTAGAGGTCTAGCATCTGCCGCCATCTGCTTTTATAGTGCAGGTCCTGCCTTGTTATCACCAAGGGTAACTGGAAACATTTTTTTTTCCAATCCGGTGTTATTCACCCACAGTATTCTAAACCCAATTCAGATCTGATGGCAAAATCTTCCTCTAATGGGCAAAACAATTGGGGTCATTCCGAGTTGTTCGCTCGGTAATTTTCTTCGCATTGCAGCGATTTTCCGCTTATTGCGCATGCGCAATGTTCGCACTGCGACTGCGCCAAGTAAATTTGCTATGCAGTTAGGAATTTTACTCACGGCATTACGAGGTTTTTTCTTCATTCTGGTGATCGTAATGTGATTGACAGGAAGTGGGTGTTTCTGGGCGGAAACTGACCGTTTTATGGGTGTGTGTGAAAAAACGCTGGCGTTTCTTGGAAAAATGCGGGAGTGGCTGGAGAAACGGAGGAGTGTCTGGGCGAACGCTGGGCGTGTTTGTGACGTCAAACCTGTAACGACAAGCACTGAACTGATCGCACTGGCAGAGTAAGTCTCGAGCTACTCAGAAACTGCTAAGAGAGGTCTTTTCGCAATATTGCAAATCTTTCATTCGCAATTTTAAGATGCTAAGATTCACTCCCAGTAGGCTGCGGCTTAGCGTGTGCAATGCTGCTAAAAGCAGCTTGCGAGCGAACAACTCGGTATGAGGGCCAATGTGCACTGCAATTTAGATTTCAGTTTGAACATCCCCCACCCAAATCTAACTCTCTCTGCACATGTTACATCTGCCCCACCTGCACTGCACATGGTTTTGCCCATTAGAGAAACATATTGCTGTTGCTATCAGGTCTGAATTAGGCCCTCTAATACTTGACATATTGAACCTATTCTAACCTTGGACTTGTGACAAATTCAGGGAGTCCTTTTTATTACGGAAATTCATATTATATTACAAGCTTAAGCCTTAGTGGCCAGTTGTGTTGAACTAACCTTAATTTATATTACTGATACAAAACACTCTCCTTTGAAGATTGGACAGTTGAGTTTGATATAATCCAAGTCTTTGTGCGGTAACTCACCTCATATCATACTTGAAAGTTACTGCTCTGCTAAATGGTGAAGCTTGATAGTTATTTCTTACTTGCCGTAAACCTCTTTGACCTGCCAAACCCTCACAGTTCCATATTTAAGGGACACTGGGTCTAATTCAGACCTGATCGCTAGCTAGTTTTTTCTTGCAGCGCTGCGATCAGATAGTCGCCGCCTATAGGGGAGTGTATTTTAGCTGTGCAAGTGTGCGAACGCATGTGCAGCCGAGCGGTACAAAAAAGTTTTGTGCAGTTTCTGAGTTGCCCAGAACTATACTCAGCCGCTGCGATCACTTCAGCCTGTCCGGGGCCGGAATTGACGTCAGATACCCGCCCTGCAAACGCTTGGACACGCCTGCGTTTTTCCAACCACTCCCAGAAAATGGTCAGTTGCCGCCCACAAACGTCCTCTTCCTGTTAATCACCTTGCGATCGGCTGTGCAAATGGATTCTTCGTAAAACCCATCGCACAGCAACGATCCACTCTGTACCCGTACGATGCGCCTGCGCATTGCGGTGCATACGCATGCGCAGTTCTGAACTGATTGCAGCCAAAAAACCTAGCGTGCAATCAGGTCAGAATGACCCCCACTACTTCAATGATGCTGCCACCTTCCTTCCGTAATGCATGCCACTCATTGGATCTCTGAGCATTTATTGCGTGATCGCTAAGAATAGCGTAGTCTCCTGCTGGCTTGGCTGCGCCCGCAGGAGGCCCACCACCATTTTAATAATGGCAGTTGTTGCATGTGATGCCACGCAGCCACCCCGATCACGCCCACACCAGGTCCCCCCGTTCGTGGCACCACTCCCCCGTTTTTACACTGCACCCCCTCAGCGCTCCGTCTCTGCCTTGGAAACGGAGCATTGCCGCCCCCCTCCCCCCCAATTGACAAGCAGAGGCATTCACAATTTCTGCATGGCGCCCGCAGTTAATGTGGGTGCATGCGCAGGATGGGTGCTGCACAGGCGCCCACGGGGCAGTCATAAAAATTCCGGTCGGATCGCTATTTGCGTTCCAACCTGAATTATCCCCTTAGCCTGATATATGTGTTATAGTAATGGCGAGAGAGCACATTGTCTGTATAAAATGTCAGTTTGTATTTCATGGCAGGTTTGCCATGCAGAGCCGAAACTAAGACTGGGCAGGAGGGGCAGCTGCCCAGGGTGCAAATCTGATGGGGTGCAGGAGCGGAATATGTTTCAATTGTAATCTTACGGTCACATTGCCTTTTCCTGTTGCCTTGAAATGCTCTTGCCATGGAAATACGTACAGTAGAAGAACAGGATAAGGGCCTGATGTGGAGGTAGTAGGACGCAGTGGAGCGGTTTAGTGCTACTCTGCATGTGTCCAAGTCACACTGTCCATATAGAGGGCTTCTGTAGACGCATTTTCAGGTGCACGCACAGAGAATGTAGTGGGGCGTTACCGGGTGTGACAGGGAGGTGTCTTAGCGCACACACAGAGATGGACCATCTTATGGGCATTGTATGGGAGTGCCACGGGCATGTTGGTGAAAGTGGTCACATGCTTCCACCTCTGATTCAGGCTCTAAGACCAGATCTCCACCAATTTTCAGTAGATGAGGTAGAAAAGTCATGGGAGGACATATGCCATAGCATAGCATCCACTAATTGTGCCTTCTCCATACTTTTATTTCATTTAAATATTTGCATCACACAAGACAACATTTTGTTGCATCTGAAGGAGCCACTAATCCACCACATCCACACTCCACAAATATGTGCTCTTGTCCAGGCCGTAATTAGTTGTGTGCTAAGGGTGCCTCTACAGTACACCAGTCTGGCTCTGGATTCAGAAGACAAAACACGGGCCTATTCATGAAGTAGTGAAAAGAGTGGAGAAGGGAGCCTGTGGAGAAGTTGCCCATGGCAACCAAACAGCTGCGCCGTACAATTCTATAGTATGCAAATTATAAATGTAACTTCAGTGTTGATTGGTTGGCATGGGAACTTCTCCACTGGCTCACTTCTCAACACGTTTCACTGTTTCATGAATAGTTGGTTGCCTATTTAACATCAGAGACGCCCACACTCTCCCCTGGCAGAAGACCAAGCTCCCCTGATTACTGCCTATTTATTTTCTCTTATCGTCTATATTGCTCTACAGACCCTCTGAGGACTCTGACTAGGGGCTGGATACAACGTCTGGATTTAAACAATGGGATTTGGATAACTGATATTTTGGTGATGGAGTTTACCTGCCAGGATTCTCAGGGTGCGGGATGTAGAGGGAGGTATTGTGACTGGCGGTCATATAACTACATCCCGGTATATCATCCCATAGTAGTGCACTACTACCGTCATCTGGCATCGTTTGAGAACAATTTTCCAAGGTGTGGGCATCATCATTTATTACATAAGCACGGGTGAGAGCAGGTGCCCGACTTTTGTACCCAGAGATGCTGTCAACCCCTCCACTCTGCTCTTTCCACATCCCTCCTTCTCAAATCCAAGAGCAATAAAGCAAACAGTGACGGCTGGGCCATGTGGGGTGTGACATGGGGCTAAGTGAGAAGTGCCCATTTTTATTGATATATAATATGTTGTGACTTTTGATTTGCAATAAAAAAAAATGGAGGGGCATTTTAGTGAGAGTCCCAGAGGTGTCGGGATTCTGTGTGGCATACTGTGTATAAGGGGAACTACTGTGTGACGTATTGTGAACAAGGGTCATTATTGTGTGGAGTAACATTAATAAGTGGCAATACTGTGAGACGTAACGTTAGTACGTATAATAGAAATAAGCAACTATTGTGCAGCTACTTACCAGCAGGAAATCCCCTATTTTATAGGGAACTTGCTTTCTTTCTTTAACATATGTTGGGGGGGGGGGGGGCGTTCTTTATGGCACAGGGCACTAAAATGTCCGGTTACGGCTCTGCTCTTGTCTGTAGCCTCAGAGTTGGGCACCTGATGATGATGTCAGTGTTTGCACGTTGATAAATTAGCCTTAGAGAACCTGCGCACAATAATGACACTTGTCTTTGCAGGTGGACGCTAAGTTTGTGCAGTTGGGAATGTATGAAGATTCCTTTGATGACCAATATGTTGGATGCCTCAACCAAATGGAGGCCCTAGCGCCAGATTTACTGAGATTGGAAAGACAGAATGACAAGGAATTGGACAATGCTTGGGAAGAAGCTTCTGAAGTTTGGCAGATAGTAAAGTCCTCAATGAAAACTCTTCCTGAGGGATTTAAAGATGAACATGGGATAGCGCTATTAGTGTACATCACTTGTAAAACTAATTTAGTCCCCGCTGTACAGCAATATGGCTTTGCTCCCCAATCATTCAGGTACCACTCATTGCATTTCTACATCACCAGAGCCATGACTTTGCTCCGAGCCGGGTGTGATGGGAAACCACTGACCACCTATTGGGGGACTAACACAATTTTTTTTGATCCACCTTCTGAGCCCCAGCAAAATGTCAGACTCGGACAAATTCATTTTACAACTACTGACTTCAGTCTGGTGCTGAACTTTGAAAATGTTTCTATCTTCAACATCACCACTTGCTTCGGGGTGGAAGTAGACAATTTCGCTAAGATCTATTCCAAAAAATACGTAATTATTCCAGTGAATGAGGTGTTTCATGTCTCCAGAAACACCGAGAAGGCGAACAATTTCATTCTGCAGAGCACTGAGAAGAGGTGCAGCTACTACAACTGTGCCTACCTGGGAGGTAAGTTACTGACTTACTGAGGTCTAACAGAGACAATGATGTCAGTGTCACCAAATGTTCTTACTCTTCCCAGCCCCACCCTCCCTTCGCCCACCCTGCTTTGCGGGGTTTGACTGGTTGTCGGCGTCATGTCATTACCAAATGGTCCTACGGGCACTCAAGTGTCATTCCAGTGTTACCTCTTCCAGCATCCCAGTGGAGCACACTGACACACTTACAGATTGTACTGTGGTGACAGATCAACATTTTTTGAGTATTAACTCTTAGGGTTATATCTGCAGGTTCCTCGCCCCATCTTACTGACACGTCCCCACAATAATATATCTAAGACAAAAGGATGACCGGATTACCTAAGCAATGCTGTCCCTTCATGCCCAGAGCACAGACACAGTGTATGCCGCTATTGTAATAAATACAGCAACGCTACAGGGCATACGGTCATCACACCACAGGCGTCACCGGTGTTCTCAAGGTTGTTATTATAAATATATATTAAACAATAATTTCATAGGGTCTGTACAGTCTCTACTCCAATTGCTTCCACTGCTAGTGACAGCGGCGTAACTAGAAATTTTTCTTCCCCAAGCCAAAACATTCTCTGCCCCCCCCCCCCCCCCCCACCTATAATTGTCACTAGAAAAGTGATGAATTTGCGTCGCCACAAAAAGAGGGCGTGGTCTTTCTGAAATGGGCATGGCTTTGCATAAAGGGGTGTGGCATTGCAGGAAAAGACGACCTTATACCCCAGTTTTGCAACCTGCACGCCCAAACATTGGCCACCACATGAAAAAAAATAATCCTGATTCATGCCCCTTACATTATTTGTCATTTTTCCTCCTTATAGTAATGCCACATACTGCAATGGCCCTTAGACATTATGCCACAGACAATAATGCCCATGACATAATATGCCACACACCGTAATGCCTGTGACACATTATGCCACACCGTAATGCCTGTGACACATTATGACATGCATCGCAATGCCCGTTATACATTATGCCACACACTGCAATGCCCCTGATACATTATACCACATACCACAATGCCCGTGATATAGTATGCCACACACTGTAATGCCTGTGACACACCGCAATGTCCATTACACATTAAGCTACAAACTGCAATGCCCGAGACATTATAGCACATACAATGCCTGTGATACAGTACACCACACACCGTCATGACTGTGACACATTATGACACACACCACAATGCCCGTTATACCCTATGCCACACACCGCAGTGCCCGTTATACAATATGCCACACTGCAATGCCCCTGAGACATTATACCACATACCACAATGCCCATGATATAGTATGCCACACACCATAATGCCTGTGACACATTATGACACACACCGCAATGTCCGTGATACATTATGCCACACACTGCAATGTCCATTACACATTAAGTCCTACAGTAAGGCTTCTAATTACTTTTAAATTACCTGCTCGTTGCCAGGGTTTCATGCTCTTGGTTCCATGCACGGTGCCAGGGGTTTTCATGCTCAGGGAGTCATGTTCGTTACCAGGGGTTTCATGTACTAGGTGTTATGCTTGTTGCCAGGGGTATAATGTTCTGGGTGTCAAGCTTGTTTCCAGGGGATAAAAATATTTGTTGCCAGGGGTTTCCTGCACTGGGTGTCATACTCGTTGCTAGGGTGTAATGCTTGTTGCCAGGGTTTCGTGAGCTGGGTGTCGTGCTTGTTACCTAGGGGTAATGCTTGTTGCTAGGGGTGTGCCCCCAGTGCCACATATGCCCCCAGTGCCACATATTCCACCACAGTGCCAGATAAAAATATGCCCCCATAGTGCCAGAAACACATATGCCCCCACAGTACCAGATACACATGCCCCCAGTGCCAAATATGCCCCCCCCAATATCAGATACACATATGCTCTCAGTGCCCCATATGCCCCCCCTAGTGCCAGCTACACATATGCCCCCAGTGCCAAATATGCCCCCCCCCAGTGCCAGGTACAAATATACCCCATGCCAAATATGCCCCCCAGTGCCATTTACACATATACCCCCAGTGCCAAATATGCCCCCCCCCAGTGCCAGGTACACATATACCCCCAGTGCCAAATATGCCCCCCCCCCAGTGCCAGGTACACATATACCCCCAGTGTCAAATATGCCCCCCCCCCAGTGCCAGTTACACATATACCCCCAGTGCCAAATATGCCCCCCAGTGCCAGTTACACACCCTCTCCGGACTCCCCCACTGTTGTGAGTTTTGGGAAGGAGCTGGAGGGCACCGCGCGCACCTCTCCTGGCTGTGTCCATCCTGTGTGTGTCTCCAGCAGCGTGTCTGTCAAATGAAGTGCCGGTTTGTGACCCAATCAGAGCTCACGGACCGGCACTTCATTTAACGGACACGCTGCCACCGCAGACCCAGAAGGGACACACAGAAGACGCACGCGCTGTAGCGTCCTGTGTCCGTCCTGTGTCTCTGGCGGCGTGTCTGTCAAATGAAGCGCTGGTTCGTGAGCCAATCATAGCTCGTGGACCGGCAGCTGCAGCTCATGATTGGCTGCCGGTCCGCGAGCTCTGATTGGCATACGAACCGGCACTTCATTTGACAGACACGCTGCTGGAGACACAGGACGGACACAGGAGAGGTGCGTGCTGTGCCCTCCTTCCCGGACTCACACACAGCACAGCATCAATCAATGGTGGTGCCCCCGCAGCCCTGCAGCTCCAAGCCTCCGCAGTGGCTGCGGGGGTGGTAGTTACGCCACTGGATAGGGAGATGGAATAAAACCAAGGACTCAGGAACGGGGTAAGTGTAGGAGCAGGTGAGAGGGCAGTGGGAAGGAGCATGAGACAGAGCAGAGTTTGGTGAGGGACAGAGTGGAGACCCAGCCCACATACAAATACACTCAGGTGGGGCCACCTTCATGTCTGGACGACCAAATGTCAGCACCCACTACTATACCCCATGGCTTTCCAAACTGCTCCCACAATACCCAGCATTCCTGCAACTCTGTCCTACATCATCCTGCAGCCCATACAACCACCCCCTCCACACCTTGCTACCCATGGTAGTGCACTGGATCTCTGCAAAAGACCCAAAGGCATGTGATCCCACAGCAATCTGAGGAGCAGAGAAAGGACAATACATCAATCAGCAGGACAAGGAGCCAAATGCACTCACCATATATGGCAGGAGAAAGGTAAGTATATATGGGAATTGATTGTGGGGGAAATTTCTGTGCAATCAGAGGAACTTAGAGAGGCAAAACCGAGTCTAACTGGGGAAGAGAGAGAGAATTGCGGATGGAAAGAAAACTGTGTGGGGAGAATTGAGTGGGGACTGAGACAATCGGGGCAAGAGAGAGAGAGATAAAATGGGAATAGAGAAAATGGAACAGGATAAAGAACTGGCGGGGGAAAATAGAACTGGTGAGCAGAAGCAATGGACGGAAAAGAGAGAGAAAAGGGGTAATAGAGAGATCTAGGGGTAGGATAAAGAACTGTCGGGTAGAGGGAAAAAACTGGGTGTCAGAGATGCCTGTTCTAATCACCTCTTGATTGTTGTCATGGGCCTGCGTTGTCCAGTGTAACACACATCATATATAACATGAAAAAGTGAGCCAGAGGCCATTAAACTACTGTAATTGGGCAGCATCAATGTAACAGCCCAGCTGTACAGGCTATGAACTCATTGGATGTGGCTAGTGGCCTCCCACCAACCCAAGTAGAGGTTGGCGTATGTGGAGGCACAAGCTGTCCCCATCGCAGTCCCTCTTACTTAGAGGAATAATTGATCACAGAAGGTAAACTAGTTTTTCCTCAAAACAAATTCTAAGAGTTCCAACAGGAATTCTCCAAATCTTGCATCTTCACATATCCTCAAGAAGTGATTGGTTGCTACAAATCCCACCTCTTGGTCAATACTTGTATACAACACTTTCACGTCCAAGGAAACAAGTAGATAGCTGTCCTCCATTTTGATGTTGTGAAGTTTTTTAAGGCAATCCGAGGTATCCCTTAAAGGAATCTAATTGGTTGTTCCAGAAATCTCACAAGTCCTGAGACGATCGGTCATCCTGGCGGTCGGTTAATATAAAGCAGCGTTTGCTGTTTACTGAGGTATAGACGGCCAGTCCATTCATCACGAGCAGCATACTCCATCTCGGTCTCCCAACCTAGGACACACACAGCACCAGCAGACATTGCCCGCAGCCAGAGCCGGCCTTAGCTATAGCCAGGCTAAGCATTTGCCTAGGGCATCCAAGCATGTCTAGGGGCATCCAAGCATGTCCTGCAGTATCTCATGCTGGGAGGGACAGTCTACAAACTATCTGGTACTTTAAAAATGTATTCAATCAGTTCTTGTATACACTGCTGTTTACATTTGTCAAATAGAATGCAGACAGTCCCTTAAACTCCCTCTGACATGATTGAATGCCTCTGACTTGTGAGACCTCAGACAGGAGAGGCCCGGTAAATGTAATTCCTGGACCTGTGACATTTTCATTGACTATATAAGGTTATTGCTGGATGGCTCCTTATGATACCACATGTGTATTTTGGAAGACTGCTCCACATAAATCTGACATCACCTATATTGCTTATGCACATGGGGAGGGGGACCCTGCCATCCTGTGTGTCCCTTATTCCTGTGCAAACCCCAGGTGTCTGCAGGGACATAACATGAGCAGTGTTCTCCCCACACTTTATTTCTCAGTCCATGCCAAAAAATACCCCTGCCATCCAGCACTGTAACGTGGTCAGTAAGTTGCGTTGCACTATTTCTATATGAAATGTCAGTGCAGTGTGACTGGAGGGCAGAGCATATCGTTCCCACAGTATAAAATAAAGGGCATGCAGTTGCCGGGAGTAATAGGCACCAGCAAACACACTGAACAGTGAAGAGATTGGACAGTTGCTACATGTTTGATACTGGTCTTTTTGTATAACCAGCAAGTGTGGCAGTATATGGACATTGCTGCTATCTGTTTCCAACGAGTAAGCGAAAATAAAGGGTGAGGCTTGCAAAGGACAGCATATCCTGTGAGGTCACATCCCTTGAATGGGTGCGAGTGCAAGCATGCACCCACCCATCATGTCACCTCCATCTCATAAAACGCAGTCACGAATCCAGGGAGCTGCAGGGGCGCACACACTGACTACCAGCAAGCAAAAGTACGTTTTCTAAAAAAAGCTACTAGCATTACTAATGTGGGGCATATGTATAAGGTGCATAACTGTGTGGAATTATGTGTATTATGGGCATTACTAATGTGAGGCATATGTGTAAAGTGCATCACTTTGTGGAATTATGTGTATTATGGGCATTACTAATGTGGGGCATATGTGTAAGGTGCATAACTGTGTGGAATTATGTGTATTATGGGCATTAGTAATGTGGGGCATATGTGTAAGGTGCATTATTGTGTAGCATTATGTGTATTATGGACATTACTAATGTGGGGCATATGTGTAAGGTGCATTACTGTGTGGTATTATGTGTATTATGGGCATTACTAATGTGCGGCATATGTGTAAGGTGCATTACTGTGTGGCATTATGTGTATTATGGGCATTACTAATGTGGGGCATATGTGTAAGGGGCATTGCTGTGTGGAATTATGTGTATTATGGGCATTACTAATGTGGGGCATATGTGTAAGGTGCATTACTGTGTGGCATTATGTGTATTATGGACATTACTAATGTGGGGCATATGTGTAAAGTGCATTACTGTGTTGCATTATGTGGATTATGGGCATTACGAATGTGCGGCATATGTGTAAGGTGCATTACTGTGTGGCATTATGTGTATTATGGGCATTACTAATGTGCGGCATATGTGTAAGGTGCATTACTGTTTGGAATTATATGTATTATGGGCATTACTAATGTGCGGCATATGTGTAAGGTGCATCACTGTGTGAATTATGTGTATTATAGACATTACTAATGTGGGGCATATGTGTAAAGTGCATTACTGTGTTGCATTATGTGGATTATGGGCATTACGAATGTGCGGCATATGTGTAAGGTGCATTACTGAGTGGAATTATGTGTATTATGGGCATTACTAATGTGCGGCATATGTTTAAGGTGCATTACTGTTTGGAATTATATGTATTATGGGCATTACTAATGTGCGGCATATGTGTAAGGTGCATTACTGTGTGGAATTATGTGTACTATGGGCATTACTAATGTGCGGTATATGTGTAAGGTGCATCACTGTGTGGAATTATGTGTATTATGGGCATTACTAATGTGCGGCATATGTGTAAAGTGCATTACTGTGTTGCATTATGTGGATTATGGGCATTACTAATGTGCAGCATATGTGTAACGTGCATTACTGTGTGGAATGATGTGGATTATGGGCATTACTAATGTGGGGCATATGTGTAAAGTGCATTACTGTGTGGCATTATGTGTATTATGGGCATTACTAATGTGGTGCATATGTGTAAGGTGCATTACTGTGTGGAATTATGTGTATTATGGGCATTACTAATGTGCAGCATATGTGTAACGTGCATTACTGTGTGGAATGATGTGGATTATGGGCATTACTAATGTGGAGCATATGTGTAAGGTGCATTACTGTGTGGCATTATGTGTACTATGGGCATTACTAATGTGCAGCATATGTGTAACGTGCATTACTGTGTGGAATAATGTGGATTATAGGCATTACTAATGTGGGGCATATGTGTAACGTGCATTACTGTGTGGAATTATGTGTATTATGGGCATTAGTAATGTGGGGCATATGTGTAACGTGCATTACTGTGTAGCATTATGTGTATTATGGGCATTACTAATGTGGGGCATATGTGTAAAGTGCATCACTGTGTGGAATTATGTGTACTATGGGCATTACTAATGTGCAGCATATGTGTAAGGTGCATTACTGTGTGGAATGATGTGGATTATGGGCATTACTAATGTGGGGCATATGTGTAAAGTGCATTACTGTGTGGCATTATGTGTATTATGGGCATTACTAATGTGGGGCATATGTGTAAGGTGCATTACTGTGTGGAATTATGTGTATTATGGGCATTACTAATGTGCAGCATATGTGTAACGTGCATTACTGTGTGGAATAATGTGGATTATAGGCATTACTAATGTGGGACATATGTGTAAGGTGCATTACTGTGTGGAATAATGTGGATTATGGGCATTACTAATGTGGGGCATATGTGTAAAGTGCATCACTGTGTGGAATTATGTGTATTATGGGAATTATTAATGTGGAACATATGTGTAAAGTGCATCACTGTGTGGAATTATGTGTATTATGAGCATTACTAATGTGGGGCATATGTGTAAGGTGCATTACTGTGTGGAAGTATGTGTATTATGGGCATTACTAATGTGGGGCATATGTGTAAAGTGCATTACTTTGTGGCATTATGTGTATTATGGTGCAAACGTCAGTTTACTTACAGGACTAAAAGCTATACTTTAAACACACTTAATGCACTTTAATGTTGAGCCGCTGCGGCCGCTGTAATTAACCTTTCACCCGTATATTGTTCACAAACCTTACACACAAGATCGTACAGTGTATGCACTCTGCGTACGTATGCCGAAAGGGCGTAGTGACTACACAGTTTGCGTACACAGGCCTATACGCTAATAGCACAATGCAGCAGCCCGAGTGGCTGTAAATACATTTTAAACCTTAGCAAGGAAATGGGACACGACACCAATTGTAATTCAAAACTATGTTGGGGTCTAACCCACCAACGGTTCTTTACTTGCAGGGGGTTACAATATAAACAATACAATACAATAGAAAAATGGCTACAGTCAATGGTACATACGTTTTAGTTTCGCCTGCACTTCCCAGTCTGGTCCTCAGTCATCAAGGTACTGTAGATGACCTTCAGAGTCTGTGTGTGACTGGGCATCCAGCTGGCTCTTTTATACAATAGTCCAAAACCTAACACAATGGATACTGTAATCTCTTTGTCCATTGGACACAGGGATGGTCATTTACAGTACAGGAGAGGTCATAGGTCGGTTTGAATAGGTGGGCGATGTCTGTTCCAGGTGCACTTGCAGATGTTCTCCTCTGGGTTCCCGCCGCATACCAAATGTACAGTAAATACAGTTAATATTTATATTCTGCTCATGCGCATAACTATTCATAGGAGCGTGCGATCTTCTGCAAACCAACACTGGAATATTTCCAATAATATACCCTACAGCTACACTTCCTTATAACCTAGTTCTGTCCCCTCCTATCCTGTAAAGGTGAATCCCTTTGTTCTGATACCATTTAAACTATTGTAACTTGCTGGTGTGGTACAGGGAGACGATGTGTACATTGTGCTCTATTTGGATTTAATATGTAATGTGTTTTTATGGCTTTTCCATGCGATCACAAACTCTACCGTAATTACTCATACCACGCGCTAATATGCAGGACGGCGGGAGCGACCATACGCAAATTGCAAATATGCGCACGCACGGCAGAACAGTACGCGCACGGAGGCCATCTGTGTGTAGTTTGTACATGATGTGTGTACTGCAATATTTTTCGACTTCGACAGTCCACCCTTTGGCAGTCACCAATAACTGCCACTAACTAATCAATAAACAGAAAAATATCTATACAATATATACAGAAGCTTGGATGATCGGAGGGGAGTTGTAGGCGGGAATTGTATGACCTAGTGGGATAGTAAAAAGCATGTATGTGTGAATCCATGTCTGAGGGGCATGTATCATCATGCCGTATATGTTCTAAATAAGCTTCAAGGTATTGCGAAGTATACACTAAATCCTTCTCATCCCGTATCAAGGGTCTGTAAATGGGCCAACAAATACTACCGAGCTTTTTTCGGCTTTTTGTTCCAACAAATGGAGTGCACATTTAGTTGATGATACATGGAGGGGGAACATATGCGAGTGCTACTATATGTGGATATCACCTGCCGACTATGTGTGCCATTACTTGGAGGTTGCAGAGATGAAGATAAGACATATATATAAAAGTACATTCACATAAACATTTTGGGTAGGGCTGACGTCTTTTCCGGTTGGATGTATCTGGGCAGAGGGGGAGACAAAGAAAAACGGGTGACAGAAACAGGCCATGAAATTCATTTGCAATCCTTATCATAACACTGTCTCTATGGATGGATCATAAATTAAATCTGCGCCCTCGCTCCTTAGACTCATCAAACTTGTGTCGTGCTTGCGCCGCGTTAGAATTTGAACACACCTAAATATCAAACCAATAATTATGATGACTCCCAGGATACAAAGGAGAAACTTCCCCACACTCATAATGACATTTTAAACCCACTCTCCTAAACCCGAGAACCATTTGCGTGGGTTCAACCATGAGACCCAGCCGGTCAGTTCATTACCCACAGTCGCTAAGGTAAGGTTGTGCTTCCTCCTAAACTCCCACTTCAACGGCAAGATCTCGTCCATCTTCTGATCGATGATCTCCGTGGGGTCATCAGTGCTGTTCGTAATATACGTACAGCACTTCACACCATATTGAGTTGCCAGAGTAACACAGTACCCACCTGTCACGGCTGTAAAATAATTAAGGACCATCCTGTGCTGGATCAGTTCCTTCTTGTAGGCTTGTAACTCCTTTCCCGTATACCTGAAGATGTCATCATACATCTCAGTGATGTTATCTATCAAGTTCGCTAGCACATGGATATACCTATAATTTATAGTTCCTCTGGCAGTACGGGTGATGTCTAATGCGAGAAGAAACTGAATCCCAGTGGATTCGTGGATCAAATCAGAGGCTGCGTGCTCTGCCCTATCTATGAGGTGTCTCTTGATGATGTGTTGATAGTGAGTATAAGTATAAGGAGCCTGAGCACTGCGGTGAACGTCTTTCATTTTATCGTGGGTTATGGTCATGACCTCCGGTAGTACTCTCCCAATATAACACAATCCCTCAGAGCTCGGGGCAAGCCACTTGTACGCTTTCCTCCCACATATGAAATAGGCATCATCTGGGAGAACATAGGGAACAAAATGTAACATCACCATATTGCAAACTTTCCAAGTAAAGAAACAAATCCCTAGTTCTCCCATTTGCTCAGTACAAGTATCGACCTGGATGATATGGGCACAATACCCTGGTGATACTTTTCCAACCCACATGGTCTTGCTTCCACGTGTATACCTATACCGAAAATACCTCCCACTGTTGGCTATTTGGCGTACAAGTTCAGAGTCTATGGGTATCCTATCAGCTAAGTGTAAAAAGGTCATTGTCTGGTTATTCCACGTCACTTCCCAATTTTCTGGTTTTCGGTAATTGGAAATATTAAAACACAATAAGGACCTGTCTACATGATATTGGTGGAGCTTCAAACTAGGGGGCCTAGAGATATTGAATTTCTTGTCCACCGGTCTCCCACCCCGTAATTCGAGTACCTCATCTATTGCTAACGGGTATGGTACTAATCCGGACTTACTCTGACCTTGAGGTACCTGTGAGCACACCCAGCATTCTGTATGGTTTAAGACCTTACCCACTAGTGAGTGGTAATCACTCAACGCATGGCGGTCAATGTCGATATTAAGGTTGGACTGACATCTCTGGATACACCCATCCTCGACTATATTCTCACAATTCCTACAAATACAATATTCATCAGACAATAACCCTTCACAGTGCCTCCGAGCTCCATGACTACCAGAGCGCTTACTGATACCAGCCTTTACTCGAGTGATGTGCTGCTCCTGAGATCCTACAAATTCGTACTCGCCATCAGAACCCATTCCAGATCCCTGCTCGACCTCTCTGGGACCCTCACCAAAGCAAATTGTCCTGATCAAAAACAGAAATACTAGCAGAACCCAAAATGCAGTCTCTTGTGATAGATCCATTTCGTTAGGGAAAAGAAGGAAAATAAGAAGGAGAAAAGAAAGGAAAATGTAGGGGGGTGAAAAAAAGAAAATGGTGCGACAACCGTCCTAGATCTTGTTGCTTTCCATGCTCAGGTGCCTTTCAACAGTCTTGCCTCTCAACTTTTCCGGAACAAACACTCCAGTGATACGAGGTTCTCTACACTCTGCTCTTTGTCACGAGTTCTCTCCGGGTCAGCGACCTTCTTGCAGTGGGACGAGTGGACCCAAGTCTCTCTCTCGGCGACCTCCAATGCTGTCGTGCTGGTTAACATGACTTGGTATGGTCCTTCCCACCTGTCTATGAGGCAACCTGGGCATAAGAAATTTCGAATCATCACATAATCCCCAGGCTCAATGTCATGACAATTACTGTTCGGTAGGTCAGGAATCACCAGATTTAGATTTATTTGTTGAGTTCTCAGCTGCTGGCTCATCCCAACCAAATGTTTCACAGTCACTTCATTATTGCATTTCAAGTCATCCTGGGGGTCTATCATTACATGGGGTTGTCGACCAAAAAGAATTTCAAGGGTGATAAGTTAAGTGGAGACCTGGGAGTGGTTCTGATGCTGTACAACACTAGTGGTAAAGCTTCTGGCCACAACAATCCAGTTTCAGCCATCACTTTGCTCAGCTTGTTCTTAACAGTGCTGTTCACTCTCTCCACCTTTGCACTCACCTGTGGCCGGTACGGAGTATGCAGCTTGCTATTAATTCCCATCTGTCAGGATTCTGATTTTGTCTGTCCCCGGCGGGGGCGCTAGTGGGTCAGTGTTGGTGTGACGTAATACACGAGGAGACCGGAGAATAGTCCTGCGCATAGGCGCTGATATTTATTATGTCACAGGGATCACAAAGCAATTGAATAACAGGTGCAGTGGAATGCAAAACCAGAAATAACAGGAAATAAATATTCAAAAGTCACTGGTAACTATGATTGAAACAAACAGACCTCAGGTGATTGTAAAAAGCACACAGTCTCAGTATAACTCAGGATGAAATAACTTTGGAAAAACAGAACTCTGATAACTGTACAGTCTCTATGAAGCACAAGTCCAGATAGCCTAACGGGCTTAAGCAGGAGACAGTCTCTTTACAAATAGATGTTAACTGCTGAGATGCACAGATGGTAACTGATAATGAGTGCACAGGTAGATAATGATAAAACACCTGAGGAGAGTCTCTTACTGCTGGTGGATTGTGACTGGCTATGGCTGGAGTTTGTAGTTCCACAGGAACACTGGAACAGGGAGATGACTTGGAGATGCCAGAAATAGAAGACTGCTGGAAACAAAGGATTGAAGACTGGAACCTGGAACTGGAACGGAACTGGAACTGCTGGGACCTGTAGTTCCACAGGTCCATTACACAGGGGTATCTCTGCAGACAGTGGACTGCAAACAGGAGACGCCTGTTCACAGAATGTGACGTGTTGTCCAAGGCGATGAGACTGAGCCAGGAACTGGAGTTTATATCCCTTGGTCTGTGATGATTGGATGTTGCATCTCTGTGAGGACACACCCTGCTGGATTAGGTGTTCAGATCAGCTGTGGGTTAGCTGAAGCACTGTGTACTCCAGGCTGCAGTAGACTGAAAACTGGAACTGGAACAGAACTGAACTGCTGGAACCTGTAGTTTCACAGTAGTGATGCGATGGAGAATGCAGATTCCTGACACCATCAGTGTGCACATGACCTGAAAGCCTTAACCTGTAAAATGGGTACTCCTGTCACTTTCAATCATTCTAGGGATACCATATCTACACACAAATTCCTGCACAATTTTCTTTGCAGTGAACGTAACAGTATTTGTGGCAGCAGGGAACGCTTCTACCCAGTTGGAAAATACATCAATACAAACTAACACATATTTCAAATTCCTACAGGGTGGTAACTGTATGAAGTCGATTTGTATTACCTGAAAAGGTCCGTCTGTAGGAGGGATATGGGATGGCTCTGTTGGTATCGTCTTACCAATATTCTTCCTCAAGCAAGTAAAACATGTAATTGCTCTCTTACCTGCATGAGAAGAGAATCCTGGCGCACACCAGTAGGCTCTTACCAACTTGCACATACCCTCTTTGCCCAGATGAGTCAGACCGTGTGCCGCCTCAGCTAGACTTGGAAGATATGCTCTAGGGGCCACCGGCTTACCGTGTCCACCTGTCCAAAGTCCTGAGGACTCCTGGCCATACCCCTTTGACCTCCAGACTGCCTTTTCCTGTAGGGAACACAAATTTTGCATTTCAATTAGCTGTTGTGTGTTGATCATGTTAAATGTCATCAGTGATGTGATGTTTATTTGTATGGGGGTGCTTGCTGCTGATTTAGCAGCTTTGTCTGCCTGGCTGTTACTAAGTGAAATTGAGTCTTGGTTGTAAGTGTGTGCTTTGCACTTGATAAGAGCCACTCTGTCTGGTTCCTGTATTGCTGTCAAAAGCCTCTTGATGTGGGACGAATGCGCTACAGGTGTGCCAGCTGCCGTCATGAAATTTCTGAGGTGCCATAGGACCCCAAAATCATGCACCACTCCAAAGGCGTACCTAGAATCAGTGTATATATTAGCTGACTTGCCCTTGGCCAATTCACACACTCTGGTTAGGGCGACCAACTCAGCAACTTGTGCTGAGTGCGGTGGACCAAGGGTTTCAGCTTCAATAATACCTTCGTCATCTACAACTGCATATCCAGTGCACAAGTCTCCCGATTCTGTCTGTCTGTGGCAACTACCGTCAGTGTAGAAGGTAAAGTCTACGCCTTCCAGTGGGTTGTCACTGATGTCAGGTCTCACAGTGAAAGTTTGATTCAGGTATTCCATACAATCATGCGTATCAGTATCTGCACTAAATCCTCCTTCACCATCATTCTCATCCTCCACCCTTTGTGCCTGTCCAGGCACACTTGGCAAGTAGGTTGCAGGATTTAGTGAGCTGCATCTCTTAATGGTGATGTTTACTGGGGCCATCAGTGATAATTCCCACTTTGTAAACCGAGCAGATGAGACATGTCTGGTTTGGGCAGAGTTTAGTAAGGCTGATACTGCATGCAGTGTATGGATGGTCAGGTCATGTCCTAACACTACGTCCTCACTTTTACTTACCAGCAAAGCTATCGCTGCAACACTTCACAAGCAAGTGGGGAGAGACCGCGCTACAGTGTCCAACTGTGCACTGTAGTAAGCTACCGGTCTACTGGCATCACCATGTCTCTGAGTAAAGACACCTGCCGCGCACCCAGCTCTTTCAGTACCGTACAATTCAAAGGGCTTCTCATAATCTTGCATACCTAATGCAGGTGCCTGTGATAGACACTGTTTGAGTCTCTCAAACACCAGTTTGGACTCATCTGTGTGAAAGATCCGTTCCGGTTTGTTCGAAGAGACCATTTCTTGCAAAGGTAAAGCCAGTATAGAGAACCCTGGAATCCAGTTTCAACAGTACCCACACATTCCAAGGAAAGTGCGGATCTGTTGCTGAGTTTGTGGCAGAGTCATGTCGCGAATCGCCTGTATTCTATCAGTGGTGAGGTGTCTAAGTCCTTGAGTCAAGCAGTGTCCCAAATATTTGACCCTGGTCCGGCACAACTGCAACTTATCTTTTGAAGCCTTGTGTCCTGTATGGGAAAGATGAAACAGAAGCTGTTTAGTGTCTTTCAAGGACGATTCGAGTGAGTCAGAACACAACAATAAGTCATCGACATATTGTATTAGTACTGATCCACTCTCAGGTTGAAAGGATTGTAAACAGTCATGCAAAGCCTGGGAGAAAATACTCGGGCTGTCAATGAAACCTTGGGGGAGACGAGTCCAGGCGTACTGTACTCCCCTGTATGTGAAGGCAAAAAGGTATTGGCTGTCAGGGTGAAGAGGGACAGAAAAGAAAGCAGAACAGAGGTCAATGACAGTGAAGATTTTTGCAGTAGAGGGAATTGCATAAGGATGACAGCTGGATTGGGCACTACGGGGAATTGGCTCTCAACTATCTTGTTTATCCCCCTTAGATCCTGCACTAGCCTGTAACCCCTCCCCCCCACTCTTTTTCCCAGGGAAGATGGGACTATTGGCGGTGCTGGACGTCCTGACTAGGATGCCCTGCTGTAACAGCCGCTCTATGACAGGGTACACTCCTAACTCTACCTCTGGCTTCAGAGGATACTGAGGGATTTTTGGAGCTATCCTACCATCTTTTACTTGTACTGCTACTAGAGCTACATTCGCCATCAATCCAGTGTCCTGTCCATCTTTGGTCCAAAGGGAACCCGGTATTTGCGAGATAATTTCCTCTACCTTTGATGGACACGTGTCTATAACAGTAGAATGCGACATTAGCCTTTGAGGGGTGTCTAGTATATCTTGTACTTCTTGAGCATGGTTCTCAGGGATATCTAAAAAGACACCCTCAGAAGTACAGTATATGACACACCGCATTTTACACAATAGGTCTCTGCCGAGTAGATTAGTCGGAGCTGATGCAGCCAGCAGAAAAGAATGTTTGGTTTGCAAGGGCCCTATCGTAATCTCTGCAGGTCTACTCAAAGAGTATTGTTGCACCGTTCCTGTTACTCCCATTGCCGAAATAATTTTTCCCGTGGTCTTTACACCTGACGTGGAATTCAACACTGACCTGGCCGCCCCTGTATCTACAAGAAATGGTAATGGTACACCAGCTACATCAACCGTGTTCACTACCAAGGCTAGCAATCAACTTCATTTGCTGCAGACTACAGGTGTGGCCCAACCCCTATTGTGTAGTGGGACTATCCCGTAGCGCATTGGCAGCTATGATATGTGAGGGGGGTAGCTGAGAATTTTCAGAGGTCTGACAGTCTCTCCTTGGTGGGTACCTCCTTGTTTCCCCTGTATGTGGCTCGTAATTTCTCCTATGTGGTCCCTGATTCCAATTATGTGATTGTAGTGTGGTTCATATCCTGGTCTAGGGGGTCGGTATACATTATGTGTACCTTTATTCATACATTCCCTTGCGTAATGTAAATAAATAAATAAATAAATAAATAGTAATGTCCTTCCTTTCAACAAATATATCATATTACTACATGTGACTTACCATCAGGGGTCTGGGGTTTTGGCTGATGTGGTTTTGTTGTAAGAGCATGTATACTTACTGTCATCAGCTTATCCCCCTGAGACTCCCTGTGCTTACTGATGTTCCGGTTGTGCTCGATAGCGTACTCTCTCAATGCAGCCACCGAGATACCTCTCCAGTTAGGTAGAGAGGTTTGTACTCTTGTTCTCAGTGTGTCAGGAACTGGTGCAGAATCCGGAATTCGGGATCAGGTACCAAGTGGTTGACTTTACCCAGAACAGAGGCGCGGAGTCTAACACGCCGGAAGGTTTTCACCAGGGAAATGGGCTTCGTGGCTTCCGACGTGCAAGTCGCGGCCCCCTGTCTGGGTCACTTGATACCTGAACTGGACTAGAGTTATGGTAGAGGTGTTGTATATGATCAGCCGCAGGGATACACAGGAACAAACAGGAACTGGAGAAGGTGGCAGGGTGCACACGGCCAGATGGTACGCTGGGGCTGTGGAGATGGGACAGCAGCAGGCACTCCAGGGGTGACACAGGAGGTAGCGGCACACGGACGGATTGGGGTGCAGACACTTGGAGACAGGGTAACGGCAGCCGGCAGACTAAAGTCGTCAGCAAGATGTTGAAGCTGGAATTCAATACTGGAACAAGGCAATACCCACTGGACAGATGAACTGAGACCAGAGAGGAACCAGAGAGCAGAAAACCACATGGAGTAGCTATAACTGGCAAAGCTTCTTGGGATTGAGAGGCTTAAAAGAACAGGCTGGACCAATCAGTTGTGAGCACCAGACAGGCCCCCAGTAATTGATATAACATGCAGCTGCAGTGCAGACTGAGCAGGCTGACAAGCTGAATAGTAGTTTTCAGGTAACGAGCTGTAATTACAGAATCCAGACACCTGTGAAGTCAGTTGCTGAGTGCAGGAGCAAAGGCACTGGGAGACAACTATGCAGGAGCTAGCTGTGACCTGTAGTACCACAAACTGAAGCAAAGGTAATTATAACAATAACAAAACATGAGTGCTCAGGATTGTAACAGTACCCCCCCCCCCCCTTGAAGAGGGGTTAAGAACCCCTAGAACCAGGCTTATCCGGAAATTCACAGAAGAAAGACCTCTTAAGTCTGGGTGCATGAAGAAACCGCTCTGGTACCCAGGTTCTCTCTTCCGGACCGTAACCCTTCCAATGCACGAGGAAATGAACTTGACCCCTCCTGAACTTGGAATCCAGAATCTTTTCCACAACAAACTCCTTGTGACCTTGGACTAACACAGTGGCAGGCCTTCTGGAAGGAGATCTTCTAAATCTCTGGGACACAAATGCTGGTTTCAACAAGGAACAGTGGAAAGTGTTATTGATCTTAAGTGATTTTGGTAAAAGGAGTCGAAAGGCTACTGGATTAATCTGTCTAATAATCCGGAATGGACCAATGAACCTAGGCCCAAATTTTTGAGAGGGCTGGCGTAACTTGATATTTCGAGTGGACAGCCACACCATGTCACCCACTTTAAAAGTACAAGGTCTTCGTCGTCTGTCAGCAAATTGTTTGGAACGAACAGAGACTTGGTTGAGTGCCAGACGTACTCTCCTCCAAATTTTCCTCAGACGAGCTACAGGATCAAGGGAAGAAGTCTGTTGCTGCAGGATGTCAAAAGCGTTAGACCTAGGATGGAACCCAGAGAGACAAAAGAAGCGTGACATGGATGAAGAAGAGTGACTGGAATTATTATATGCAAATTCAGCAAATGCCAGATGGTCCACCCAATCGTTATGGTACTTGGAAACATAACAGAGATACTGTTCAAGAGACTGGTTCACTCGCTCAGTCTGTCCATTGGATTGCGGATGATAACCAGAGGACAGACTAAGATTAATATCCAAGGCTGAACAGAAAGCTCGCCAGAATCGAGCAATAAACTGAGTTCCTCTGTCGGAGACGATGTCCTGTGGTAATCCATGTAATTTAAAGATATGTTGGATAAACAAGGTTGCCAATTCCCTGGCACTGGGGAGCTTGCGAAGAGGAACAAAGTGAGCCATCTTACTGAACCGGTCTACCACAACCCAAATGGTATTGTACCCCGATGACTTGGGAAGATCAACCACAAAGTCCATAGAAATATGGGACCAAGGTCTTGAGGGAACCGTAAGAGGCGTAAGATGTCCCATGGGAACTTTACGAGGAGTTTTATGTTGAGCACAGATCTCACAAGCAAGAATGAACTCTCTAACATCTTGATACATAGAAGGCCACCAAACTGAGCGAGACAATAAATCCAGAGTCTTAGAAATCCCTGGATGCCCAGAGATTCTTTTTACATGAAATTCAGATAAAACTGCTTTCCTGTACTCTTTAGGGACAAAGAGGAGTCCTGAGGGAGTCCCCATGGGTGCAAGAGACTGTTTGGCTTGAATCTGGGAGACTAAATCTTGAGCAAGACCAGCATGGATATTGGAAACAGGAATAATTGGTTCAGAAGAGCAGGATGAATTTTGAATTGGAAGGAAGCTTCGTGACAAGGCATCTGCTTTAAGATTCTTCGATCCTGGCCGATAGGAGATCACATAGTTGAATCTAGTGAAGAATAATGCCCATCGTGCCTGTCTTGGATTCAGTCTCTTGGCTGACTCAATATAGGATAGGTTTTTATGGTCAGTGAGGATTGTAATCACGTGTCTCGCCCCTTCCAACCAGTGCCTCCATTCTTCTAGAGCCCACTTGATAGCAAGCAGTTCACGATTTCCAACATCATAGTTGGCTTCGGCAGGAGAGAACTTTCTGGACAGAAAAGAGCACGGGTGAAGTTTAGAATCCACTGGATCTTTCTGTGATAGGACTGCTCCCACTCCCACTTCAGAAGCATCTACTTCCATAACAAAAGGCAGGTCAGGATTTGGATGACTAAGAACAGGTGCAGATATAAAGGTTTTTTTTTAACTTGAGAAAAGCTTGTAGAGCTGAAGGTGACCAATGTGACGGATCCGCACCTTTCTTGGTCAAAGCAACAATAGGTGCAACAATGTCTGAAAATGAACGAATAAATCTCCTGTAATAATTAGCGAACCCAAGAAAGCATTATATAGCTTTAAGGTTAGTAGGTTGTGCCCAATCTTGAATTGCTTGAAGCTTACTGGGATCCATGGAGAACCCCTTGGGAGAGATGATGTATCCTAAGAAACGACTTCCTTCACTTCGAATTCACATTTTTCTAACTTGGCGTATAGATGGTGCTCCCGGAGCTTTTGCAACACCATCTGGACATGGACTCGATGCTGCTCCAGTGACCGTGAATATATCAGGATGTCATCCAAGTAGACCACAACAAATTTTCCCAGGAATTCTCGGAGCACATCATTGATAAAATCTTGGAAGACGGCAGGAGCATTTGACAATCCAAATGGCATAACAAGGTATTCATAATGCCCAGAATGAGTGTTGAAGGCCGTCTTCCACTCGTCACCGGCCTTAATTCGTATGAGGTTATATGCTCCCCGAAGATCAATTTTAGAGAAGATTTCCGCCATCCGGAGTTGATCAAACAACACGGAAATCAAAGGCAAAGGATAAGAATTCTTAACAGTGATTTTGTTGAGTCTTCTATAATCAATGCATGGACGTAAGGAGCCGTCCTTTTTTGCCACAAAGAAGAATCCTGCTCCTACTGGTGATTTGGAGGGACGAATAAACCCTTTGCTTAGGTTCTCCTGAAAATAGTCTTCCATGGCTTTAGTTTCTGGCAAAGAAAGAGCATATAATCTACCCTTAGGTAATTTATCTTCGGATACCAGACTGATGGCACAGTCGTAAGGTCGATGGGGGGGAAGAGTATCCGCCTCTTTCTTGGAGAAGACATCCGCAAATGAATGATATGGAGTCGGTAGCCCCTCTGGTATAACTTGAGAGCATCGCACTGGCAAGGACAGACATCTTCCTGTACATTCTGTTCCCCACTGTAAGAGTTCTCCTGTCTTCCAGCATATGGATGGATTATGGGATTTCAACCATGAAAGCCCTAGGACTATGGAGGCCATGGGGCAATTGACAAGGAGGAAAATAATCTTCTCCGAATGCAGAAGACCAGTAGTTAAATGAACAGGAGGAGTTTGCTGAGACACTTGCCCACTGAGGAGGGGTTACCGTCAAGGCCACAAATAGTCACAGAAGGCTTCATCTTTAGTATAGGAATGTTCCAGGACCGGGCAAAAGAGATATCCATAAAGTTGGCAGCTGCACCACAATCAACAAAAGCCTTGACTGCAACTTACTGAGTAGGTAGACTAATTTGAACTGGAAGCAAGACTGAATTTTTTGGAGAGATTCCAGCCAGACCCAGGAGTAACTCCCCTTTTACCCCTGGGTCTTGTCTTTTCCCGACTTCAGGGTGCAAACATTAGCAAAATGACCCTTTGATCCACAATATAAGCATAGGCCCATCGATCGCCTACGAGATTTTTCCTGAGCAGAAAGACGAAAGGCCCCAATCTGCATGGGTTCACTGGAATCTTCGGCTTCTTCCAAGGCTACTGTTGAGGGAGATGGTGACCCTCCACCTTTCTCCATCCTCCGTTCCCTGATCCGACGATCTACTCGAATTGCTAACTGCATGAGCTTGTCCAGGGTTTCAGGAGTAGGATTCTGGACAAGGTAGTCTTTAATTTGCTCAGTGAGGCCTAAGCGGAACTGACTTCGGAGGGCTGGGTCATTCCAACCACTATCACCTGCCCATCTGCGAAACTCAGTGCAGTATACCTCGGCCGTGTTTTTCCCTTGTCTCAGGGCTCGTAAGTGAGCCTCTGCAGAAGCTGCTCGGTCCGGGTCATCATAAAGAATTCCTAGGGCGCTAAAAAAGGCATCCACTGTGTGCAAGGCGGGATTCTCCGTTTTCAATCCTAACGCCCAGGACTGGGGTTCCCCCTGCAGGAGGGAGATGATGATACCTACTCGCTGAGCCTCAGAACCAGACGATAATGGTCGGAGTCTGAAATATAGCTTGCAGCTATCACGGAAATTCTGGAACTGTTTCCGGTCACCTGTAAACCGATCTGGAAGATGCAGCTTTGGTTCAGGCCCAGGAGCTCTGGTTACAACCAATGACCTGCTAGTTTCTTCCTGGGTGGAAACTCGGAGCTTTATATTTTGCAGTTGCTGCGTCAAATTTTGCATTTGACCAGCCAAGATTTGAGCCGGATTTTGATGTGACGGGTCCATGCCCAGGAAGTGGTGGGCCAGTTATAATGTCAGGAACTGGTGCAGAATCCGGAATTCGGGATCAGGTACCAAGTGGTTGACGTTACCCAGAACAGAGGCGCGGAGTCTAACACGCCGGAAGGTTTTCACCAGGGAACCCCGCAAGGGGATATGGGCTTCGCGGCTTCCGACGTGCAGGTCGCGGCCCCCTGTCTTGGTCACTTGATACCTGAACTGGACTAGAGTTATGGTAGAGGTGTTGTATATGATCAGCCGCAGGGATACACAGGAACAAACAGGAACTGGAGAAGGTGGCAGGGTGCACACGGCCAGATGGTACGCTGGGGCTGTGGAGATGGAACAGCAGCAGGCACTCCAGGGGTGACACAGGAGGTAGCGGCACACGGACGGACTGGGGTGCAGACACTTGGAGACAGGGTAACGGCAGTCAGCAGACTAAAGTCGTCAGCAAGATGTTGAAGCTGGAATTCAATACTGGAACAAGGCAATACCCACTGGACAGATGAACTGAGACCAGAGAGGAACCAGAGAGCAGAACACCACATGGAGTAGCTATAACTGGCAAAGCTTCTTGGGATTGAGAGGCTTAAAAGAACAGGCTGGACCAATCAGTTGTGAGCACCAGACAGGCCCCCAGTAATTGATATATGGGCAGTTGTCAGAAGTTTAGAAATATACGAAGTTTGGAAATGACAAAGTTAGGAAATTTTAAAAAGAACAGTTAAACCAACAGTTGAACAAACATTGAAAAACATTGGAAAGCAGGTAAATCTACCATTTAACTAACAATTTCCATAAGCATTTTCCTATCTATACTTTTCTCTTTATAAACACCATCTCCACAAACTGTTTTTCCTCAAAGCACTTCATGGTATCCTCTATAAAATGACATCGTCCTTCACTATTCCTGTTATGTATCGCTCTGTACACATTGCTGCCTCATTAATCCACTCCCCTCTTATTAACACTCATGAGCTTTTAACCTATCTATGTACACTAACTGTCACATCCTCTACCTGTCACCATAAGAAACTATCACACACCTCCCCCAACTATACCTATCTCTCTCTTCTTCTGCTTCTACTAGCTGGTGACATATCCCCAAATCCAGGTCCCATCCACATACCACGCTCACATTCAGCTGATTCACAACGGAATATAAAATCAACAAACCTTATCAACATCACTTGTCTCCCATCTACCTCCAAGTCACTAAGATGTGCTTTATGGAATGCACGCTCTGTTTGCAACAAATTAACAGCTATTCATGACCTTTTCATAGCAAAAAAAATCAATATGCTGGCTATAACAGAAACCTGGCTCACACAATCAGACACTGCCTCCCCTGCAGCACTGTCACATGGTGGCCTCCACTTCACACACACCCCCAGGCCTGGTAACATCAAAGGAGGTGGTGTTGGAATATTACTGTCCAAATCTTACACGCACATCGTTTTACCACCTGTTCCCTCACTCACATTTACATCCTTTGAAGTACACTCTATTAGGATTTTCACCCCTTTCTCTCTGCGTGTTGCAGCTATCTATCGCCCACCTGGGCAACCCAAAAAGTTTCTGGAAGATTTTTCTGCTTGGCTCCCTCACTTTCTATCCTCTGACATCTCCACCATCATTATGGGTGATTTCAATCTTTCTATTGACAGTCCACAATCTCCCCATGCCTCTAAACTACTCTCTCTAACCTCCTCTCTTGGCCTCTCCCAATGGACTGACTCCCCTACTCATCAGGAGGGCCACTGCCTTGATCTTGTATTCACCAGACTATGCTCTGTTTCTGAACTCACTAACACTCCTTTCTCTCTCTCAGATCACAACCTTATCACATGCATGCTCTCCTCCATTACTTCAAACTCCATGTCCCTAAAGTCTACAAGGACACCTTTTACCCGCAGAAATATTAACGCTATTAATTTTCAACAACTATCTACCTCTCTGCAACCACTGCTTTCACCAATTTCTACATTCACCTCTCCAGAGACTGCTGTGTCACACCTTAACCAAACTCTAGTAACAGCACTTGATGAAGTGGCTCCAGCTACCCATCACACTCCACGTAGACTTAGATGTCAACCGTGGCACTCTAAATACACTAGACACTTACAAAAACTCTCACGTAAAGTTGAACGCCAGTGGCGTAAATCTCGTAGTTCAAGTGACTTTCTCACATATAAGACCACCTACCACTCTTATCGTAATGCTCTGGACACTGCCAAACAAACATATTTTCAATCTCTCATCTCTGCTCAAGCCTCTAACCCCAAGCGACTTTTTAATACATTTAAATCACTTCTTGTCCCTCCCTCACCTAACCCACCAGCCACTGTCAGTGCGCAAGATCTTGCTTCCTATTTCAAGGACAAGATTAACAAGATCCGAAATGAAATGGTACGCTCTTCCACAGCAAGTGACCTGCTCAATTCCCTGCCTGAACCCTCTAACACCTTCTCTTCCTTTGATCCTACAAATGAAGATGTAGTATCTGCACTCTTTTCATCTGCCTACTCTAATACCTCTCCCCTTGACTCTATACTAGGGGTGGGCAAAATACGGCCCGCGGGCCGGATGCGGCCCGCAAACCGATCCTGCCCGGCCCACTGCCTCCCACCAGCGAGCAATGACAAGCGGCCCGACTGCTTGTCATTGCTCTGCAGTACCTTCAAACTGCCGATGCAGTCTCCCCTGCTGCTGCTGCACGGCGCCTCCAGAGTCCCCAGTGACAACGGCTGTGTTCAGCCAAAAAAGGGGCGGAGCTACGGGTCGATGAAGGGGCGTGGCTACACGGACCTCATGGGGCGGGGCTACAGGGATGAGCAGACTACTGCAGATCAATCCTTCCTGCACTGCCAGCCAGATCAGTGAGTTACTGGAAAAAGTGAGTGAAATAAATAAAGTGTGTGTGTGTGTTAGTGTTGTATATTTGTGTGTGCGGGCAGTGGCGTCAGACTGTTTTTAGGTTGGGGGTAGAGATCTTTAGCTCTCGCTGTACCAACCCCTCCAGTGTTCTGTCATCATGTCACCCCCCCTCCCCCGTGTTCTGTCACCGTGACACCCCCCCGTGTTCTGTCACCGTGTCACCCCCCCGTGTTCTGTCACCATGTCACCCCCCCGTGTTCTGTCACCGTGACACCCCCCCGTGTTCTGTCACCGTGACACCCCCCGTGTTCTGTCACCATGTCACCCCCCCGTGTTCTGTCACCATGTCACCCCCCGTGTTCTGTCACCGTGACACCCCCGTGTTCTGTCACTGTGTCACCCCCACCGTGTTCTGTCACTGTGTCACCCCCACCGTGTTCTGTCACCGTGTCACCCCAGTGTTCTGTCACCCCCCTGTGTTCTGTCACTGTGTGACACCCCCGTGTTCTGTCACTGTGTCACCCACACCGTGTTCCGTCACTGTCACCCCAGTGTTCTGTCACCGTGTCCCCCCCGTGTTCTGTCACTGTGTCACCCCCACCGTGTTCTGTCACCGTGTCACCCCAGTGTTCTGTCACTGTCACCCCAGTGTTCTGTCACTGTGTCACCCCCGTGTTCTGTCACTGTGTCATCCCCACCGTGTTCTGTCACCGTGTCACCCCAGAGGTTCTGTCACCCCCCTGTGTTCTGTCACTGTGTCACACCCCCGTGTTCTGTCACTGTGTCACCCCCACCGTGTTCTGCCACTGTGTCACCCCAGTGTTCTGTCACTGTGTCACCCCAGTGTTCTGTCACCGTGTCACCCCCGCATCCTGTCACTGTGTCACCCATCGTGTTCTGTCACTGTCTGACCCCCCCCCCCCCCCGTGTTCTGTCACTCTGTCACCCCCCCCGTGTTCTGTCACTGCGTCACCCCCCGAGTTCTATCACTGTGTCACACCTTTCCCCAGGGGCCACAAAACACTGGATAATTTGCTTGCTGCGCAATGATTATCCCAAATAAAATGTTAATGTGTAAAAGGGGGCTCTACCTGCTGTAATGTGTAAAAGGGGGCTGTACCTGCTGTAATGTGTAAAAGGGGGCTGTACCTGCTGTAATGTGTAAAAGGGGGCTCTACCATCCATACTGTGTATAAGGGAGCTCTACCTGCCATAATGTGTGTAAAAGGGGCTCTACCTGCCATAATGTGTGTAAAAGGGGCTCTACCTGGTGTAATGTGTGTAAGTGGCGCTACTGTGTGGCGCAATTTGAATAATGGAGCAGCCTAATATGAATCTGTATTATTTGTTGGCCATGCCCCTTCCACACAAAGCCACGTCCCTATATTTTTGGCATGTGGGGGGGGGGGGGGGAAGCTGGGAGCTGCTATTTTATGCGTGGCCCACGGATAGTGACAAGAAATTGTCAAGTTGCCCCTCAGCTGAAATAATTGCCCACCCCTGCTCTATACCCTCACAAATTAGTAAAGCTCTGTCTACTGTGCTCATCCCAACCTTAACGAAAATCTGTAATCTCTCCCTGTCTACTGGTATCTTTCCTTCTCTATACAAGCATGCAGTGATTACTCCCATTCTGAAAAAACAAAACTCTGACCCGAACTCTCTCTCTAACTACCGTCCCATCTCTCAGCTCCCATGCCCCTCCAAGCTACTGGAGAGACTTGCCTACACTCGCCTCACACACTTTCTTAACTCACACAGCCTACTGGACCCACTTCAGTCAGGATTTCGTGCCCAACACTCCACAGAGACAGCACTGACTAAGGTAGTGAATGATTTGGTCACTGCTAAATCTAAAGGACATTTCTCTCTACTTATTCTCCTTGATCTCTCTGCTGCTTTTGACACTGTTGACCACTCTCTTCTCATACAAACACTACAATCCCTAGGTATTCAGGACACGGCCCTTTCTTGGTTCATATCCTACCTATCTAATCGCTCCTTCAGTGTTCGTTTCTCTGATTCCACCTCTCCTTCGCTACCTCTCTCAGTTGGAGTACCTCAAGGCTCAGTCCTAGGTCCTCTGCTTTTCTCTATCTATACCACATCTCTTGGCAAACTAATCAACTCTTTCGGATTTCAGTACCATCTGTATGCGGATGATACTCAAATCTACCTATCCTCCCCTGATTTGTCACCATCTGTTTTGGGCCGTGTCACTGAATGCCTTTCTGCCATTTCATCTTGGATGACATCTCGCCACCTCAAACTTAATATTTCCAAAACAGAATTAATTATATTTCCACCGGCCAATAGTAGTTTCTAACCTGATATCTCTATCACTGTTGAGAACTCTGCAATCACCCCTACCCCACAAGCTCGCTGCCTAGGTGTCATTCTTGACTCTGAACTGTCCTTTGTTACCCACATTCAATCTGTCTCAAGATCATGTTACATACATCTAAGAAACATATCCAAAATACGCCCTTATCTTACACAAGACACAGCAAAAACTCTAATCCATGCTCTCATTATCTCCTGCATTGATTATTGTAATAGTCTCCTGACCGGTCTTCCCAAACATAGGCTCTCACCACTACAATCCATTTTGAATGCAGCTGCGAGGCTAATCTTCCTTGCCAGACGTTCATCGTCTGCAGATCCGCTCTGTCAGTCCCTCCATTGGTTACCGGTATTCTACCGTATTAAATATAAAATACTTTTACTCACATACAAGGCTATTAACCAAACTGCACCAACATACATCTCTTCTCTCATCTCAAAATATCTCCCTACCCGACCTCTCCGCTCTGCACAAGATCTACGTCTCTCATCCACACGCATTACTTGTTCACACTCAAAATTACAGGACTTTATCCGGGCTTCACTCACTCTGTGGAATGCCCTCCCACGCACAGTAAGACTCGCCTCTCGTCTCCAAACCTTTAAATGTTCCCTGAAAACTCACCTCTTCAGACAAGCCTATCAAATTCCAGACCCACCCACATAACCTTCAGTGCTTCCCTATCTAATTACATCCTCTGTAGAGTATTCATAACATCACATATCTTGTCTTTCTTTAGTCTCACACCCTCCTGACACTTGGCCAACATTGCGGGGTATCATCATACAACCCATTAAGAACCTAGCAATCTGGTGGACCATTATGCAATAGATAACATCTATCCTTGTGTATCTATGCCTATTTCCCTATAGATTGTAAGCTTGCGAGCAGGGCCTTCCTACCTCTATGTCTGTCTGTTTTTACACAGTTTTGTTCTATTACTGTTGTTCTAATTGTAAAGCGCAACCGAATATGCTGCGCTATATAAGATACTGTTAATAAATAAATAATAAATAATAAATAATATAACATGCAGCTGCAGTGCAGACTGAGCAGGCTGACAAGCTGAATAGTAGTTTTCAGGTAATGAGCTGTAATTACAGAATCCAGACACCTGTGAAGTCAGTTGCTGAGTGCAGGAGCAAAGGCACGGGGAGACAACTATGCAGAAGCTAGCTGTGACCTGTAGTTCCACAAACTGAAGCAAAGGTAATTATAACAATAACAAAACATGAGTGCTCAGGATTGTAACACAGTGCCTCCTTTAACCCGTCCATTATTACAGTAACAGCTACCTCCCTATGATGTGTATTATCTTTAATGTCCTCGATCCCAGTGTATCTAGCTCTTTCCTGCAATGCTCGGTGGAAATATTTGGATGCCATTTCACCTTCCTTTTGTATTATGGAGAAGATTTTATTCCATTTGACAACAGTAGGGAAATATACTCCTAATTGCAGGTTGATTTGCCGCACATTCTCCTGATTGTATTCATCAGTGAGAGGTACTTCTGCATCTAACTTACTGTCTGCTATGAATTTCGTGGTGTCAATATTTGAGGGTAAACATACCCGTAGCACTGTTCGCCAATCTTTATTTGTGGGCTCATGGGCGTTACCTAACTCTTTAATAAACCTCTGGCATCCGACTAGATCTTTTTTGGGATCGGGAAATTCATACATAATTGACCTTAACTCTGCTCGGGACCAAGGACAATGCATGGCAATGTTCCTGACGGGAGTTACTCCTTGAGCGTCAGTCTTCCCATTGAGGACTGCAATCACCCTGACAGGATTTAATTCAATTACGTCATTCTGGTTTGACTCTCTAATGTGAGAGCTATTGTTTCTGCATAGTGTATGGTGCCGTACTTACCTGTGGACACAACCTCATTTATCCCTCCGCTAGGGGGCCTTGCTACAACTCTTGGTGGTTGGGCCGTGCCCACCTGGGTGTCCTGACTGGTGGCTGCTAGAGAGAGTTCCGATATCGTGCTGGGCTCATCTTCCTGCTCACAGTCCTGGGGAAAATTTAAAACGGGATACAACTGGCAAGGGTTAGCGTTAGTACATTTATCAATCACTTTCCTATCCTGTACCAATGCACCATTGCTTGTAGCCACTTTCTTCCCATCAATATATGGTGGTGGTGGTGCGGTCACCATTGTATTCCCGCTAGGTTTGGAACCTGCTGTGCGAGATAATTCCCTTTGCACATCCCCCTTTTGCTGCCATAGATTTAAGCAAAATGTACAGTATGTCTGATCCATTGTTTCCTGGATTTTATCAGACATATCCTTATCCTTAAGTTCTGCAATACCTCTGGCTCAAAGCTGCCCACCCTAGGGAATGATACCCTATCTTTGTCAGTCATACGTATCCATTCAGACAAAAAGTCTTCAGCGTGTGGACCATATTTTCCACACATAATAAACCTCGCTGACTCCTTGGGCCGTGGCTCTTCAACCTGAACCCTGGCTACCATACGTCCACCGCTTGTGCAATTGGATCCCATTGCAGACTTTTTCCTTTTACGCAATCCCCAATGCACAACACGAATAGACGGTGAAAGTTCTCAGAGCGATTTCACCTACTCCTTCTCCGCTGAGTACCACGACTCACTCCAATAGTGACCACCGCATACCCAGTGAGGTCCCTAATTGGTTTCTATTTACTGGAAGTGTTAGGAGTGACTTACCTTTTCCAGCAAATATCTGCCGTTGGAGATTTTCCTGAGAGAGACCAGCGAAAACTCCCTATGCCCTTATACAGAAATCACACTTGCGTATGCTCTACACGGCGCTAATGATACTGTGATTTTAAGCAAAAAGCTTGTAAAAGGGGTATCAAGTTGCACTACGTATCGCACCCACAAACATGTGGTCCAATCGCACAGCTTATAGGTACTTGTTACCTAGCTGCTGTACGACCACGAGTCGATGTACAAACTGCGACCCTCAGCCGGAGCATAACAAAAAACCCTTTTACTTCAATACTACACAATGCACAATTTCCTATTATGCTCCTCTGCAAATCTCATGATTTGCGTATTCCAATCTATACTAATGTAAGTCAGCCGCCTCACGCCACCAAGCCTCCATTCACTTGGTGTACCAACTACGGGATCCCGAATTCCCAGGGTTCAATCCACTCACTCCTGCTTTCACTCACTCAAATGCACTTTGTTTTTCTGTACAGAAAATTTCCACTCGTTCTGGTCGGCAGCTTTCCCCCCAGAGGCAATACAGTTTAAACAAAAGTCTTATACTTATCTGCTTTTGAAACCGGATAGTTATGTGCTATTGAAGCATGGCTACTATCGTGTGGTTTTATTATGCACACACAACCCTACGCAAGCTTGTGTAATTACGAAACCGTGCGTACCCCTATGCCACGAGTGCAGCCTTGCGCCATGTGCACGTTTTTGTACGCTGTCCTCACATTCCGTACCATGTGTACCAATGTGCGTACGCAATAAAACAAATCACACAACTCTATAAATGTGAGCAATACTAACTGCTATTGCCCACTAGACACAACTTGTTCAGTGTAACCCTTTATGACTGGGCCAGACCTGCATTTGTGTCTTTACACTTACTTCCTTAAATACTGTTATTTCAAATTTACATATATAGCAACAAATGTATCCGATTTCACACAGATCATTCTAAACAAATCTAGCAATCTAAATCTTGCTGGAACAATGTGAGAGGGTATGCAAAGCATCAGTGCCCTTTGTGTACGCTTTTGGCACACAAAAAAATTCACAGATTTTTAAATAGCTTTTTTCCCTGTTTACGGGTTCTATCAGCACCTCTGCAGACCAGACAGAGCAGACGCAATCTAACAGCACACAAATAGGGTTTTTAGGACATCCACTAACCAGGAAAAGGTTACGTAAGATAACTTTCCACCCTTTGCTGATAGATTAAGCCTGCTATGACCTGTTAGGCTGTGAGCATGTGAAAACCGGATCGAGCCACCAATTTTAAAGCCACTAGTCTGGTCCTCAGTTATCAAGATAGATGACATTCAGAGTCTGTGTGTGACCGTGCATGCAGCTGGCTCTTTTATACAATAGTCCAAAACCTAACACAATGGATACTGTAATCTCTTTGTCCATTGGACACAGGGATGGTCATTTACAGTACAGGAGAGGTCATAGGTCGGTTTGAATAGGTGGGTGATGTCTGTTCCAGGTGCACTGGCAGATGTTCTCCTCTGGGTTCCCGCCGCATACCAAATGTACAGTAAATACAGTTAATATTTATATTCTGCTCCTGCGCATAACTATTCGCGGGAGCGTGCAATCTTCTGCAAACCAACAGCTGAATATTTCCCTTAATATACCCTACAGCTGGATACCAAACACCACCTTATAATCTAGTTCTGTCCCCTACTATCCTGTAAAGGTGAATCCCTTTGTTCTGATACCATTTAAACTATTGTAATTTGCTGGTGTGGTGCAGGGAGACTATGTGTACATTGTGCTCTATTTGGATTTAATACGTAATGTGTTTTTATGGCTTTTCCATGCGATCACAAACTCTACCGTAATTACTCATACGCAGGACCGTGGGAGCGACCATACGCAAATTGTGAATATGCGCACGCACGGCAGAACAAGTACGCGCACGGAGGCCATCTGTTTTGTAGTTTGTACGTGATGTGTGTACTGCAATATTTTTCGACTTCGACAATGGGCATTACTAATATGCAGCATATGTGTAAGGTGCATTACTGTGTGGTATTATGTGTATTATGGGTAACAAAGCTAAATATTTATCTTATTAAAAACACGTTAAAGGTTAAAGAACACAGTACGCAATTGGCGCAAAAAGTACAGCAAGGGTACTCCCTTAACTATACCTTAAGGAATGTACTTATACTGTAAACCTCTGTGTAGTGGTAGAGTGTAAATGCAACACAGTATAACCTTATTACCTCAAAAGCTGTTCGAGCGTCACCGACGCTCTGAGATTACTTAATACTATAAGAAATACACAGATACCGTGCTCAGGGTCCAACGCCTAAATATATATTATGAATGATATACTTGCAAAAGAATTTAACACAATACAAGCCATACACTACAATATAACATAGACTACCTAACCAGATAACTACACGGGAAATACAATACAATACAATTACGTTTAAGGGAAAATAAGAGGGGGAGAGGAGAAGAGAGAGAGAGAAAGAAATGGCTCACAATAACAAGAAGACAAATATGATTGCAGAGAAAGCTTACACATGTGAGGAACAATCGCTGCGCAGTCAGTCAATGCTGAGAATCTTTGTTTAGAAAGTACTTGAGCTTACCCATGCTGCCTGTCCCTATATACACGACACCCAGCAACACAATTGTCCCTACAATGCCGCATGGGGCAGAAGCTAGACTCCATTTTGGGAAAACTCCACTTGATTCCAAAGACTACACCACATGGATGAAAGGGGGAGGGGAAAATACCCGGCAGCAGCCATTTTAGATTTGCAGGTCCAAACACATGGCACTCTCTACTACACCACAATCACATAGCAGAAAACACAAGACTCCATTTTATTCCAAAATGTCCAAGCCTCAAAACAATGCATATGTTCTGATTTTACAATTCCAAACAATCTAAATCACCTTTCACAATGTAATCCAACTTCCTAGAACCATCTTATAATTTCACATTCCAAACAACTTCAGTATCTCAATAACCAGAGCATATTCATCACAAGACCAGATCACAATGTAATTAACACAAACGTAACTGCATGGTGGTATTTATGATTAACAAGATATATAGTATAACTAACCAGCACAATCTATTTTAAATCTCCATTAGGCAAACAAATACCACAAATACTATGCTACAGATTGTATACTGTTCCAATTCATCACAGACTTCACAGAGTATCCACAAACACCCAACAATCACACAACTGCCCAAACCTCGTTAACCTTAAGCCATTTGTATTTCCAAACTAACTAATCTATGCCAACCATTCTACAACTACATTGCTACAAACACATATTTAAAACTATTCTATGCCAATCAGCCATGAGATATTGAGATGATACTTAGTCTTTTCTAAGGAGCCCGGTGATGATCCAGCCATGCTTGCTGTGTGCTTTGTTCTGAGTGTAGCTACATTACATCTGTTCTCTGAGGCCACACCTGACCACTACCTTCCTGTTTGACCAGTACCTGGGGGAGGGGTCTTTCTTTCTTTGTATATGCTGATCAGGTTCAGCCCTGAAAACTTAGTAAAAGGTTGTCTTGAGCATCCATTGTTCTAACAATGTGATCTTAGCTTTTATACATATAATCATATCTATCTGCTGCAATGTCCCACAACTTCACAACCAGCATCAAACTAACCCACACATCATTCTGCTTGCTTCAATACCAAACATGATGGGCACATCTGGTTCTGTTCAAATGATACGTATTCATGACATCAATTCATCAGCCAATTCTAAATCTCCATGATGTCTGGTGCTTGACATTATTAAACCATGTACTGTATGAAACAAGCGCCGAATCCATCTCCGTGCCATGTCCGAGCAAATGCGTGTGTTTCCATATATTGCTGTGCTCGCTGCGCATATTTGCAAGTATAGCGACTTAAATGTGTGTGTGGTTTGAATGTTCTCTCTATGTAATATTTTTGACTTTGACATGGGCATTACTAATGTGGGGCATATGTGTAAGGTGCATTACTGTGTGGAATTATGTGTATTATGGGCATTACTAATGTGCGGCATATGTGTAAGGTGCATTACTGTGTGGAAATTATGTGTATTATGGGCATTACTAATGTGGGGCATATGTGTAAGGTGCATCACTGTGTGGAATTATGTGGATTATGGGCATTAGTAATGTGGGGCATATGTGTAAAGTGCAACACTGTGTGGAATTATGTGGATTATGGGCATTAGTAATGTGGGGCATATGTGTAAAGTGCAACACTGTGTGGAATTATGTGGATTATGGGCATTACTAATGTGGGGCATATGTGTAAGGTGCATTACTGTGTGGCATTATGTGTATTATGGGCATTACTAATTTGCTGCATATGTGTAAAGTGCATTACTGTGTGGAATTATGTGTATTATGGACATTACTAATGTGGGGCATATGTGTAAGGTGCATCACTGTGTGGCAATTATGTGTATTATGGACTTTACTGTGTGGCATTATTCAGGGTTAAACTGGCCCACAGGGGCACAGGGTAACGCCCCTGTGGGCTCCACTGCCCGAGTGTTGCTGAGTCAGATGCAGAACCAGCGGCGGTGCTAGGGGGCACTAGCCAAAATTTTGCCTAGGGCATCAAATTGGCTAGGGCCGGCTCTGCCCGCAGCACCACACAGAGGACAACAGGGATCCTTTCAGACCCTGATTACCAGTCCCAGGAGTGGTAACTATACGCTGACCCATTCCCCCATTTTCATTATGTATAGCCTATACTTGTTGGCTAATAAGTAAAATATATGCTAATCCTTTTTATTATGTCTGAGATGTGTAATATATACTAATTGGTACAATTTTGATATAAAATAGTAAATTATAACTATCCCTCCCTGTATTAGGCATATGTGCATTTTGGTGACTAGTAACTGAAAGATCTGGCTGATAGGAGCTTGATACTCTGTATAATTTAGATGCGACAACGTGAATCCATTCTGATTAAAGATACAGGTAGAAGGCACCTGGTAACCACTCAGTTACAACTGGAACACGCTTTTTCTCTTTGGAGCCCCTTGTGGGCCCCTTATCTATTATTACTAGAAGAATTCACAACAATAAACCTGATATCTTGTATGCTGTGATGTTTAACGGGCATTTCTGATTGTAAGCGTATTGTGTACGAGATATGATAAATCAGTGAGTGGTAAGACTCGCGAACCTCCCCCTGGGTTATAATTAAATTAGCTATTTAAGCCTGGTATCTAGCATGATTATACTAGCCAAACTGTAGTGATGATGTATTCTTGCTACAATTGTATCTAGCATCTTATTTTTCTAGTCAATGGCAACATTGTTTGTTCGCAGGCCATTCACACCATTCTGTACACTGCATTACCAGGGATTGCTTAATACAAGGTTTATGTTTTCTTCCTAATCAGGGCTATTTAAAGAACTCTTTATATACTTACTTTTGAATCATTTTCTGGACTCTCATTGGCGATACAATGAGTGTATTCTCTCACGGCAGGTTTCCAACTGGTGGGATGCCATTCATTGTCTAACGCCAAAAGCAGATCCACCTTGATCTCCCACATCTAAACCTTTTTTCTTGGACTCTCACCAACGATTCAGGAGAGGTGTATATAAAGATCAGTGATCTACTATCATACCATACTGTTCATGCCCAACCCTGGGGGTCATTCCGACCCGATCGCTCGCTGCAGTTTATCGCAGAGCAGCGATCGGGTCGGATCTGCGCATGCGCCGGCGCCGCCAGTGATCGCGCTGAGCCCCCCAAAAAGTGGGTCCCAGGGACCCCTCACTTTTAAAAATTGGGGTCCTACCTATCCTTTTCCGGGTCCCATCGGAATCAAGGTTCTTATTAATCTTATTAATGATTCAAATATAAAACCAGAGACTTGGACACTACAGAAGTGTTGCAAGGCGGGGGTGAGAATGCTGATGGACGGTGTAGCATACAGGACACACTGCACCAGAGTTGTAACTAGACATTCTGGTGCCCTTCGGCAGAAAGTGAATTGGTGCTCGACCTCCCATACGTGAAGGACTGGACAGTGCGCGGCGTAGGCGCGCAGCAAAAATTTAGGGCCGTTGGTTCATGGGGAAGCGGCGTGGTCACATACTAGTGCCAATTTACATTACATCACAGTAGTGCCGCTTATACATATTGCACCATATAGAACCTCCTATACACTCTGTGCCAGGTAGAACCTCCTATACACACTGCGCCAGGTAGAACCTCCTATACACACTGCGCCAGGTAGAACCTCCTATACACTCTGCGCCAGGTAGAGCACGTTATACATACTGCGCCAGGTAGACCACGGTATACACTTTGGACCAGGTAGAGCACTTATACACATGTAGGAAGGAATACGCTGATAAGAGATTAAACAAAAAAAAGTTTTCCTTTATTTCTAGCCCTTTCACCTGACCCCACTACAGAAGACAGAAGACTTTTGGTCCCCTCACATCCCCTAGCACGTCATGCTGGGACTTTTGGTCCGCTCACATCCCCTAGCACGTCATGCTGCGACTTTTGGTCCCCTCACATCACCTAGCATGTCATGCTGGGACTTTTGGTCCCCTCACATCCCCTAGCACGTCATGCTGGGACTTTTGGTCCCCTCACACCCCCTAGTGGAACAGCCTTAGCAGACATACAGGAGCGTCCCCTCATTGAGCAGAGTGCTCAGGGTCACTTACTTGCTGGGGAGTCCATCTCCGGCCCAGATGAGCTGCTGCGCTTAGAGACGATCATCCAGTACACAGCAGGTGCCTCGCTGATCAGGAAATCCGCCATCATGCACCGTAGGCCTGGGAGAGCTGTGACACCATGAGGACTGGGCTCCTTCCTCTCCAGGCGGCTGCTAGGACGCTGTCATGGCGACGGCAGCGCGCCAGAAGACATGTGCCCGGGAAGCCAGGGGTTACCCCAGTTTATGTTATGGGCAGCGCGGTCCCTACATAAGTATAGGCGGCTGGCGCCACAGACCCAAGTGAATCCGGGTCCCGTGCGGAGCGGAGGGAGAGGGAAGAGAAGGGAGGGAGATCACATGCTCCATGGTCTCCTCCCCTTTCTCTGCAGTTGGAGAGTAGAACTGATTGACGGCACAGGACAGCGCTGCTGATTGGTCAGAGCGCATCCTGAGGGACCCAACGGCTTTTTATTTCTGAGTCCCCACAGGCAATTATGGGGTAAAATACGCGTTATAGCGCGTATTTGCGAACACTGGCCGCAGTGCGCCGGCACATACTGGACGGCCGAAGGCCATTTCTCCCTAGTGATCGCCTCTGCCTGATTGACAGGCAGAGGCAGTCACTGGGTGGGAGGGCGCTGGACGGCGGCGTTAAGCCGCCATTTAGGGGGCGTGGTCTGGCCAACACAGCCATGGCCGGACCATTGGGGGGGCAGGCCACAGCGGCTGCGTGACATCACACGCAGCCGCTGCGACCCGGGCAGCAAAGAGGTTCTCCCGGCCAGCCGCAGGAGCGGCGCTGGCCGGGAATTACTCCTCAAATGCAAAAGCATCGCCGCTGTGCGATGCTTTTGCACTTCTGCGGGGGGGGGGGGGGGGGCGGCACTGACATGCGGGGCGGACCAGTTCTGTGCTGGGCGTCCCCCTGCATGTCTAAGTGCCTGATCATAGCTGTGCTAAATTTAGCACAGCTACGATCAACTCGGAATGACGCCCCCTGTCCGATCTTGGAAGCAATACAGTATAGGGCCAGGCTAGTACCTGGTGGGAGACCCGCAGGGAATACTTGGTGTAGTAGATCTATTACAACAACTCCAGTCTAACGTTGACAGCAGATTCACTCTTTGCTTCACTTTGGTTTTAGCCACTCTGGGCATCATTCACAAAGTGATTTCATTCATTCTAAATGTACATTTAAAACGAGTTATTTATCTCAAGAAAAAAGGCTATCAGGATTTGCATTTACCTACTTGCATGACAGTATTTTGAGCAGAGTTTGGTTCAATTTCAGGACCTATACTGTGACTTTCCCATGAGAAGGGCACATATACGTGAATAATTCTTTATTACTTACACTGCCCACCACCTTAATTGATTTTATATGTTCTCGTTTCTCTTAGCAGATGTTATTTTATTGTAACACATTAAAAGTTAAATCCTTTTCATTATCTACATTACATATTATTTTTTAATAAGTAAGCCAAAAAAGAAGTCTACTTTCTTTTATTGGGTGTAGTAGGGTATGCCGACGGCCGGGCTCCCTGCGACCAGCATACCGGCGCCGGAATCTCGACCACCGGCATACTGCCAGCTTAGCGAGCACAAATGAGCCCCTTGCGGGCTCGCTGCTCTCGCCACGCTATCTATTCTCCCTCCAGGGGGGTTGTGGACCCCCAAGAGGGAGAAAAGATGTTGGTATGCCGGTATGACAATGGGAATAACAGAGACACCTGAGTCCGGTGTCCCTCACATAATAACATAACCCACCAGTGACCATCAGTGTAACAGAGACACCTGAGGCTGGTGTCCCTCACATAATAACATAACTCACCAGTGACCATCAGAATAATAGAGACACCTGACGCCAGATTCCCTCACATAATAACATAACCCACCAGTGACCATCACAATAACAGAGACACCTAAGGCTGGGGTCCTCACATAATAACATAACCCACCAGTGACCATCAGTGTAACAGAGACACCTGAGGCCGGTGTCCCTCATATAATAACATAACCCACCAGTGACCATCAGAATAATAGAGACACCTGACGCCAGATTCCCTCACATAATAACATAACCCACCAGTGACCATCACAATAACAGAGACACCTAAGGCCGGGGTCCTCACATAATAACATAACCCACCAGTGACCATCAGAATAACACAGACACCTAAGGCCGGGGTCCTCACATAATAACAAAACCCGCAGTGACCATCAGAATAACAGAGACACCTAAGGCAGGAGTCCTCACATAATAACATAACCCACCAGTGACCATCAGACTGAAAGAGACACCTGATTCCGGGGTCCTTTACATAATAACATAACCCACCAGTGACCATGAGAATAACAGAGACACCTGAGCCCGATGTCGCTCACATAATAACATAACCCACCAGTGACCATCAGTGTAACAGAAACACCTAAGGCCAGTGTCCCTCACATAATAACATAACCCACCAGCGACCATCAGAATAACAGAGACACTTAAGGCCGGAGACCTCACATAATAACATTACCCACCAGTGACCATCAGTATAACAGAGACACGTGAGGCCGGGGTCCTCACATAATAACATAACCCACCAGTGACCATCAGAATAACAGAGATACGTGAGGCCGGTGTCCCTCCCATAATAACATAACTCACCAGTGACCATCAGAATAACAGAGACACCTGAGGCCGGTGTCCCTCCCATAATAACATAACCCACCAGTGACCATCAGAATAACAGAGACACCTGAGCCCAGAGTCCCTCCCATAACAACATAACTCACCAGTGACCATCAGAATAACAGAGACATCTGAGGCCGGGGTCCTCACATAATAACATAACCCACCAGTGACATCAGAATAACAGAGACCCCTGAGGCCAGAGTCCCTCCCATGATAACATAACTCACCAGTGACCATCAGAATAACAGAGACACCTAAGACCGGGGTCCTCACATAATAACATAACCCACCAGTGACCATCAGAATAACAGAGACATCTGAGGCCGGTGTCCCTCCCATAATAACATAACTCACCAGTGACTATCAGAATAACAGAGACACCTGAGGGCGGGGCCGTCACATAATAACATAACCCACCAGTGACCATCAGAATAACAGAGACACCTGAGACTGGAGTCCCTCACATAATAACATAACACACCAGTGACCATCAGTGTAACAGACACCTGAGGCCGGGGTCTCTCACAAAATAACATAACCCACCAGTGACCATCAGTATAACAGAGACACCTGAGGCCGAAGTCCCTCACAAAATAACATAACCAACCAGTGACCATCAGACTAAAAGAGACACCTGAGTCCGGGGTCCCTTACATAATAACATAACAAACTAGAGACTATGAGAATAACAAAGACACCTGAAGTCGGTGTCCCACACATAATAACATAACCCACCAGTGACCATCAGTGTAACAGAGACACCTGTCTCCAGTGTCCCTCAGAAAATAACATAACCCACCAGTGACCATCAGAATAACAGAGATACCTGAGGCCGGGGCCCTTACATAATAACATAACCCACCAGTGACCATCAGTATAACAGAGACACCTGAGGCCAGGGTCCCTCACATAATAACAACCCACCCACCAGTAACCATCAGTATAACAGACACCTGAGGCCAGGGTCCCTCACATAGTAACATAACCCACCAGTGACCATCAGAATAACAGAGACACCTGAGACTGGAGTCCCTTACATAATAACATAACACACTAGAGACTATGAGAATAACAAAGACACCTGAAGTCGGTGTCCCACACATAATAACATAACCCACCAGTGACCATCAGTGTAACAGAGACACCTGTCTCCGGTGTCCCTCAGAAAATAACATAACCCACCAGTGACCATCAGAATAACAGAGACACCTGAGGCCAGGTTCCCTCACATAATAACGTAACCTACCAGTAACCATCAGAATAACAGAGACACCTAAGGCCGGGGTCCTCACATAATAACAAAACCCACCAGTGACCATCAGAATAACAGACACCTGAGGCCGGAGTCCTCACATAATAACATAACCCACCAGTGACCATCAGAATAACAGAGACACCTGAGGCCGGAGTCCCTCACATAATAACATAACCCACCAGTGACCATCAGAATAACAGAGACACCTAAGACCGGGGTCCTCACATAATAACATAACCCACCAGTGACCATCAGAATAACAGAGACATCTGAGGCCGGTGTCCCTCCCATAATAACATAACTCACCAGTGACCATCAGAATAACAGAGATACCTGAGGACGGGGCCCTTACATAATAACATAACCCACCAGTGACCATCAGTATAACAGAGACACCTGAGGCCAGGGTCCCTCACATAATAACAACCCACCAGTGACCATCAGTATAACAGACACCTGAGGCCGGGGTCCCTCACATAGTAACATAACCCACCAGTGACCATCAGAATAACAGAGACACTTGAGACAGGAGTCCCTTACATAATAACATAACACACTAGAGACTATGAGAATAACAAAGACACCTGAAGTCGGTGTCCCACACATAATAACATAACCCACCAGTGACCATCAGTGTAACAGAGACACCTGTCTCCGGTGTCCCTCAGAAAATAACATAACCCACCAGTGACCATCAGAATAACAGAGACACCTGAGGCCAGGTTCCCTCACATAATAACGTAACCTACCAGTAACCATCAGAATAACAGAGACACCTAAAGGTCCATACACACTTAACGATATAATGAGCGACGTCGCTCATTTTCCCCCTCCTTGAGCGACGTCGCTCATTATATCGTTAAGTGTGTATGCCGCTAGCGACGACCGATGCGCGGCCCCGCGGGTCGGCAACGATCATCGCTGTCGGTAGGGCATGCATGAAGGATGTGGACTGTCGTCCACGACCTTCATGCAGGGCTGGCGGGGGCGTGACGTCACTGAGCGATATGAGCGGTCATATCGCTCAGTGCGTACAGGCGGCCGCCGACCGGCCGGCCCGGGAGGGGGAAACGTTAGACGATGTCGCTCACAGAGCGACATCGTCTAATGTGTATGGGCCATAAGGCCGGGGTCCTCACATAATAACAAAACCCACCAGTGACCATCAGAATAACAGAGACACCTGAGGCCGGAGTCCTCACATAATAAAATAACCCACCAGTGACCATCAGAATAACAGAGACTCCTAAGACCGGGGTCCTCACATAATAACATAACCCACCAGTGACCATCAGAATAACAGAGACATCTGAGGCCGGTGTCCCTCCCATAATAACATAACTCACCAGTGACCATCAGAATAACAGAGATACCTGAGGCCGGGGCCCTTACATAATAACATAACCCACCAATGACCATCAGTATAACAGAGACACCTGAGGCCAAGGTCCCTCACATAATAACAACCCACCAGTGACCATCAGTATAACAGACACCTGAGGCCGGGGTCCCTCACATAGTAACATCACCCACCAGTGACCATCAGAATAACAGAGACACCTGAGACTGGAGTCCCTCACATAATAACATAACACACCAGTGACCATCAGTGTAACAGAGACACCTGAGGACGGGGTCCTCACATAATAACATAAGCCAGGCGTCTCTGTTATACCATCAGTATAACAGAGACACCTGAGGCCGGGGTCCCTCACATAATAACATAACCCACCAGTGACCATCAGAATAACAGACACCTGAGGCCGGGGTCTCTCACAAAATAACATAACCCACCAGTGACCATCAGTATAACAGAGACACCTGAGTCCGGAGTCCCTCACATAATAACATAACCCACCAGTGACCATCAGAATAACAGAGACACCTGAGGCCGGGGTCCCTCACATAATAACATAACCCACCAGTGACCATCAGACTAAAAGAGACACCTGAGTCCGGAGTCCCTCACATAATAACATAACACACTAGAGACTATGAGAATGACAAAGACACCTGAAGCCGGTGTCCCACACATAATAACATAACCCATCAGTGACCATTAGTGTAACAGAGACACCTGAGGCCGGTGTCCCTCACAAAATAACATAACCCACCAGTGACCATCAGAATAACAGAGACACCTGAGGCCAGATTCCCTCACATAATAACGTAACCTACCAGTAACCATCAGAATAACAGAGACACCTTAGGCCGGAGTCCTCACATAATAACATAACCCACCAGTGACCATCAGAATAACAGAGACACCTAAGGCCGGGGTCCTCACATAATAACAAAACCCACCAGTGACCATCAGAATAACAGACACCTAAGGCCGGAGTCCCTCAAATAATAGTGACCATCAGAATAACAGAGACACCTGAGGCAGGGGTCTCTCACATAATAACATAACCCACCAGCGCCCATCAGTGTAACAGAGACACCTGAGGCCGCAGTCCCTCACATACTAACATAACCCACCAGTGACCATCAGACTAAAAGAGACACCTGAGTCCGGGGTCCATTACATACTAACATAACACACTACTGACCATGAGAATAACAGAGACACGTGAGGCCGGTGTCCCTCACATAATAACATAACCCACCAGTGACCACCAGTGTAACAGAGACACCTGAGGCCGGTGTCCCTCACATAATAACATAACCCATAAGTGACCATCAGAATAACAGAGACACCTGACACCAGATTCTCTCACATAATAACATAACCCACCAGTGACCATCAGTGTAACAGAGACACCTGAGGCCGAGGTCCTCACATAATAACATAGGCCCTCATTCCGAGTTGTTCGCTCGCAAGGCGATTTTAGCAGAGTTGCTCACGCTAAGCCGCTGCCTACTGGGAGTGAATCTTAGCATCTTAAAATTGCGAACGATGTATTCGCAATATTGCGATTACACACCTCGTAGCAGTTTCTGAGTAGCTTCAGACTTACTCGGCATCTGCGATCATTTCACTGCTTGTCGTTCCTGGTTTGACGTCACAAACACACCCAGCGTTCGCCCAGACACTCCCCCGTTTCTCCAGCCACTCCTGCGTTTTTTCCGGAAACGGTAGCGTTTTTTCCCACACGCCCATAAAACGGCCTGTTTCCGCCCAGTAACACCCATTTCCTGTCAATCACATTACGATCGCCAGAACGATGAAAAAGCCGTGAGTAAAAATCCTAACTGCATAGCAAATTTACTTGGCGCAGTCGCAGTGCGGACATTGCGCATGCGCATTAAGCGGAAAATCGCTGCGATGCGAAGATTTTTACCGAGCGAACAACTCGGAATGAGGGCCATAACCCACCAGTCACCATCAGAATAACAGAGACACCTGAGGCCAGAGTCCCTCCCATAATAACATAATTCACCAGTGACCATCAGAATAACAGAGACACCTAAGGCCGGGGTCCTCACATAATAACATAACCCACCTGTGACCATCAGTATAACAGAGACACCTGAGGCCGGGGTCCCTTACATAATAACATAACCCACCAGTGACCATCAGTATAACAGAGACACCTGAGGCCGGGGTCCCTTACATAATAACATAACCCACCAGTGACCATCAGTATAACAGAGACACCTGAGGCCGGGGTCCCTTACATAATAACATAACCCGCCAGTGACCTTCAGTGTAACAGAGACTCCTGAGGCCGGAGTCCCTCACATACTAAAATAACCCACCAGTGACAATCAGTCACCTGAGTCCGGGGTCCCTTACATAATAACATAACACACTAGTGACCATGAGAATAACAGAGACACCTGAGGCCGGTATCGATCACACAATAACATAACACATCAGCAGGGGCGGATTGGGATTGAAAACCTGCCCAGGAAATGTATGGAAGCAGCCCTAATGGGTGGGATGGGGTGGGAGTGGGGTGTGTTGAGGGGGTGGAGTGTGTCAAGTGGGAGGGATTAGTGCTCAGAACGACTGACCATAGACAGGAAAAGAAAGTGCGCGCCAAAGGCGCGCTGAAAATTTTTCAGAGCGTGGCTTTGGGGGGAAGGGAAGTGGCCACACTAAAGGGGAGTGGCTCACTATCACCTTGGCTGCTGCGGCTGGGGACTGGAGACGGACATGGGGCTGGAAGCGTACTTAAAGGCGGAGCCTTCAGTTGTGACTGACGGCCCTGTCCTGCAAAGGGAGGCTGGTGGAGCTCCTGCGGCTGCATATGCGCAGCAGCACCGCCAGCGGACATTTTTCATCTACATTTCAGTAAATGCTGCCGTGATCAGAGCGGAGATCCGATTGCAGCAGCTGTCCGGCAAGGGGGTGACGGCAGGCCACTGAGGGGACGACCAGACCAGCCAAACTGAATCTGGCCCGGCGTCCCGGCATGCCAATCTGGGGGTGACATGGTGACACAAACACTTGCGCCTGAGTAGTGACATGGGGAAACATACACAGGCATGGGGATGGGGGGGGACTTGGTGACACACACTAGGGGGGTTTTGACTAGAGATGAGCGGGTTCGGTTCGTCGAGATCCGAACCCCCCCCAAACTTCACGTGGTTTACACGGGTCCGAGGCAGCCTCGGTTCTTACCGCCTTACTCGGTTAACCCGAACGAGGCCGAACGTCATCATCCCGCTGTCGGATTCTCACGAGATTCGTATTCCATATAAAGAACCGCGCATCGCCGCCATTTTCACTCATGCATTTTAGATTGAGTGGAGAGGACGTGGCTATGTTCTCTGCCTGAAAAGCTCAATATCTGTGCTCAGTGTGCTGCATTGTGGTGACCACCAGTATATAGTAGTACAGTGCTTCATTGTGGTGACCACCAGTATATAGTAGTACAGTACAGTAGGCCATTGCTGTATCTTGCAGCTCAGTGTCAGACTCAGTTCTAGTATCCTGATCAGTGCTCAATATCTGTGCTGCATTGTGGTGACCAGTATATAGTAGTACAGTGCTGCATTGTGGTGACCACCAGTATATAATAGTACAGTACAGTAGACCATTGCTGTATCTTGCAGCTCCGTGTCAGACTCAGTTCTAGTATCCAGATCAGTGCTCAATATCTGTGCTGCATTGTGGTGACCAGTTTATAGTAGTACAGTGCTGCATTGTGGTGACCACCAGTATATAGTAGTACAGTACAGTAGGCCATGTCAGACTCAGTTCTAGTATCCTGTATCTTGCTGCACCGTGTCACTTCTAGTATCCTGAACAGTGCGTAATATCTGTGCTCAGTGTCAGTGCTGCATTTTGGTGATTAAAAGTCCAGTGTCTTGTGCTGCATCTTGCTGCTGTGGGGTGCTGTGGTAGTGTCCTGTCACTGTGCATAGGTCATCATCATTCCAGTCACAGTGGTATCTGGTATCTATCTAGTGGTATCTAATTCCAGACATTACTGCCGTCTAATTCCAGATATATTACTGGCATATAATTCCACACATTAAAAGATGGAGAACAAAAATTTGGAGGCTAAAATAGGGAAAGATCGAGATCCACTTCCACCTAGTGCTGAAGCTGCTGCCACGAGTCATGGCCGAGACAATGAAATGCCATCAACGTCGTCTGCCAAGGCCGATGCCCAATGTCATAGTAGAGAGCATGTAAAATCCAAAAAGCAAAAGTTCAGTAAAATGACCCAAAAAGATAAAATAAAATCGTCTGAGGAGAAGAATAAACTTGTCAATATGCCATTTACGACACGGAGTGGCAAGGATCGGCTAAGGCCCTCTCCTATGTTCCTCATGACTAGTGGTTCAGCTTCACATTAGGATGGAAGCACTCATCCTCCCGCTAGAAAAATAAAAAGACTAAAGCTGGCAAAAGCACAGCAAAGAACTGTGCGTTCTTCTAAATCACAAATCCCCAAGGAGAGTCCAATTATGTCGGTTGCAATGCCTGACCTTCCCAACACTGGACGGGAAGAGGTGGCTCCTTCCACCATTTGCACGCCCCCTGCAAGTGCTGGAAGGAGCACTCACAGTCCAGTTCCTGATCTTCAAATTGAAGATGTCACTGTTGAAGTACACCAGGATGAGGATATGGGTGTTGCTGGCGCTGAGGAGGAAATTGACAAGGAGGATTCTGATGGTGAGGTGGTTTGTTTAAGTCAGGCACCCGGGGAGACACCTGTTGTCCGTGGGATGAATATGGCCAGTGACATGCCTGGTCAAAATACAAAAAAAATCACCTCTTCGGTGTGGAATTATTTTAACACAAATGCGGACAACTGGTGTCAAGCCGTGTGTTGCCTTTGTCAAGCTGTAATAAGTAGGGGTAAGGACGTTAACCACCTGGGAACATCCTCCCTTATATGTTACCTGGAGCGCATTCATCAGAAGTCATTGACAAGTTCAAAAACTTTGGGTGACAGCGGAAGCAGTCCACTGACAATTAAATCCCTTCTTCATCTTGTACCCAAGCTCCTGCAAACCACCCCACCAACTCCCTCAATGTTAATTTCCTCCTTAGACAGGAACGCCAATAGTCCTGCAGGCCATGTCACTGGCAAGACTGACAAGTCCTCTCCTAACTGGGATTCCTCCGATGGATCCATGAGTGGAACGCCTACTGCTGCTGTTGTTGCTGCTGGTGCTGCTGTTGTTGCTGCTGGGAGTCGATCGTCATCCCAAAGGGGAAGTCGGAAGACCACTTGTACTACTTCCAGTAAGCAATTGACTGTCCAACAGTCCTTTGCGAGGAAAATGAAATATCACAGCAGTCATCCTGTTGCAAAGGGGATAACTCAGGCCTTGACAACTATGTTGGTGTTAGACGTGCGTCCGGTATCCGCCGTTAGTTCACAGGGACTTAGAGAATTTCTTGAGGTAGTGTGTCCCCGGTACCAAATACCATCTAGGTTCCACTTCTAGGCAGACGATACCGAGAATGTACACAGACGTCAGAAAAAGAGTCACCAGTGTCCTAAAAAATGCAGTTGTACCCAGTGTCCACTTAACCACGGACATGTAGACAAGTGGAGCAGGGCAGACTAAGGACTATATGACTGTGACAGCCCACTGGGTAGAAGTATTGCCTCCTGCCGCAACAACAGCAGCAGCGGCACCAATAGCAGCATCTCGCAAATGCCAACTCGTTCCTAGGCAGGCTACGCTTTGTATCACTGCTTTCCATAAGAGGCACACAGCTGAGAACCTATTACGGAAACTGAGGAACATCATCGCAGAATGGCTTACCCCAACTGGACTCTCCGGGGGATTTGTGACATCGGACAATGCCACCAATATTGTGCGTGAATTACATGTGGGAAAATTCCAGCACATCCCATGTTTTGCACATACAATGAATTTGGTGGTGCAGAATTTTATAAAAAACGACAGGGGCATAATGGAGATGCTGTAGGTGGCCCGAAGAATTGCGGGCCACTTTCGGCATTCAGCCACCACGTGCCGAAGACTGGAGCACCAGCAAATACTCCTGAACATGCCCTGCCATCAGCTGAAGCAAGAGGTGGTAACGAGGTGGAATTCAACCCTCTATATGCTTCAGAGGAAGGAAGAGCAGCAAAAGGCCATTCAAGCCTATACATCTGCCTACGATATAGGCAAAGGAGGGGGAATGCACCTGACTCAAGCGCAGTGGAGAATGATTTCAACGTTGTGCAAGGTTCTCCAACCCTTTGAACTTGCCACACGTGAAGTCAGTTCAGACACTACCAGCCTAAGTCAGGTCATTCTCCTCATCAGGCTTTTGCAAAAGCAGCTGGAGAGATTGAAGGAGGAGCTAAAACGGAGCTATTTTGCTAGGCATGTGGGACTTGTGGATGGAGCCCTTCATTCGCTTAACCAGGATTCACAGGTGGTCAATCTGTTGAAATCAGAGCACTACATTTTGGCCACCGTGCTCGATCCTAGGTTTAAAGCTTACGTTGTATCTCTCTTTCCGGCAGACACTAGTCTGCAGATGTTCAAAGACCCGCTGGTGAGACACTTGTCAAGCGGAACGTGATCCGCCAACAGCTCCTCCTTTCCTTCATTTTCAACTGCCACAGGAGCTGCCAGGAAAAGGATCAAATTTCCAAAACCACCCGCTGGCGGTGATACAGGGTAGTCAGGAGCAAGTGCTGATATCTGGTCCGGACTGAAGGACCTGCCAACGATTACTGACATGTCGTCTACTGTCACTGCATATGATTCTGTCACCATTGAAAGAATGGTGGAGGATTATATGAGTGACAGCATCACTGTAGGCATGTCAGACAGTCCGTACGTATACTGGCAGGAAAAAGAGGCAATTTGGAGGCCCTTGCACAAACTGGCTTTATTTTACCTAAGTTGCCCCCCCTCCAGTGTGTACTCCGAAAGAGTGTTTAGTGCAGCCGGTCACCTTGTCAGCGATTGGCGTAGGAGGTTACTTCCACTAAATGTGGAGATGATGTTCATCAAAATGAATTATAATACATTCCTCTGTGGAGACATTTACTAGCAATTGCCTCCAGAAATTACACAGGGACCTGTGATGGTGGATTTCAGTGGGGACGAATTAATAATCTGTGAGGAGGGGGATGTACACAGTGAAATGGGTGAGGAATCGGACAATGAGGAGGAGGTGGACATCTTGCCTCTGTAGAGCCAGTTTGTGCAAGGAGAGATTGATTGGTTGGTTTGGGCCCCCACCAAAAAAGAAGCAATCATCTCAGCCACAGTCGTGTGGAAGACCCTGTCGCTGAAATGATGGGTTTGTTAAAGTGTGCATGTCCTGTTTATACAACAACATAACGGTGGGTGGGAGGGCCCACCACGGACAATTCCATCTTCAACCTCTTTTCTTATGTATTATTTGCATCATGTGCTGTTTGGGGACTATTTTTAAGTGCCATCCTGTCTGACACTGCAGTGCCACTCCTAGATGGGCCAGGTGTTTGTGTCGGCCACTTAGGTTGCTTAGCTTAGTCATCCAGCGACCTCGGTGCAAATTTTAGGACTAAAAATAATATTGTGAGGTGTTCAGAATAGACTGGAAATCAGTGGAAATTATGGTTATTGAGGTTAATAATACTATAGGCTCACAGGCGTGCGCAGCACATTTTATTAGGGGGTGCACCGCCGGAGGGGTGTGTCGCAATATAAAATATCCACCCTTGTACCAATCCTAATAAAGCAGATACATTGTCAGATGTTGTGGTCTGCACCAAACAAACACCCCTGATGGCACTCACTGCAATTACAGTGCTCCTCCTCAGCCTGGTCTGGCTCCCCCTCTCTTTCCCCTGCAAGCTG